>NW_017095512.1:0-19499 GCF_001412225.1 Nicrophorus vespilloides
TCTATAAATTTATAAATTCTGAACATTAAGATGTTTTGAAAATTGCAGTGTTTACTAATAAGTATTAATTAACAGTTTAATAATTAGAAAAATATCAAAATATTAGGTTTAGAATAAACTTAATACTATTTTGTGATAATAAATTGTTATATTAGTCAAAGTATTACTTAATATTTATACTTTATAGTAAAATTGTAACGGTTAAAGGCATAAGTTTAAATTGATACACAGTTTTAAGTTACTATAAAATATTTAGGGTAATTTCCACAACAAAGGGTATAAAAAGTAATGAGAAGTAGAAAACTGAAATAGAATGGACATTTTTCTAAACAAATATTACATATTATTGTTTTTCTTTAATAGAAATTTAAAGAAAATCAATAATATGTAATAAAAATTACTCATTAAAGATATTAAAGTCTTCCAGATCATATAACATTTTATTTAAATCCAGGTAATGAAACATATTCATTTTCAAATAATATAAGAATTTGTAACATTTTATAAACATATTTTTTATGCATAAACGTAAATATAAATATTTACTTGTGAAATAATTAAAGTAATAAGAAAAATTGTTGATATTTCGATTATCAATAAAAAAGTTTCAAGTTTGATTATAGGAATATTTCACTTAATAAGTTAACTCTTTCGTATAAATAATAACATTTGTTTAAAAATTGTTCTATTTTTTCAGGAAATTTGTAAAATTTAAATATGATTTTTGTAAACTTTGTTACTATATTTTTGGTATACTATTTTTAATAATTTTATTATATCTATGTGAACATTGAGTAAATTTAAGATCGCGGTAGACATTCCCGGTGGATACTTACCATTATGATGATTTGAACATTAATAATTACTTAAATCTAGTGGTTTGCAACGCTTCAGCCTATTTGTGGTTTCACTGTTGTCGAGTAGGCCAATAGCCAGAACATTAATATGTGACTCTAGTCTATCTTGGTATCTACTACTAAATGTTGGTATTGTATCCTCGACCATATCTATATGAAGATCTTCGTGTATTTGTTTATTCCTGACGAACCATAATATTTCTTAGGCATTTTGATTGGAACCTTTGTATAATTTGTATGTTCGATTTACTGGCTGCACCCCACAATTGGATACCATACGTCCATACTGGTTTCAGTATTACTTTGTATATAAGTAATTTATTTTCCACTGATAATTCCGACCTTTTCCCTAGAAGCCAGTAGAATTTTCTAAACTTTATTTCTAATTGCTCCCTCTTAGCCTGAATGTGATCTTTCCAGGTGAGTCTTCTGTCTAGATACATGCTATTGTAACCTCTTTGCCTGAATGTGATCTTTCCAGGTGTGTCTTCTGTCTAGATATTTGACTTTCGTTGCTTTGGGCAGATCTTGTCCATATAAGTCTTGCCTAGATATTTGATATTTGACTTTTGTTGCTTTGGGCAGATCTTGTCCATTAAGTCTTACAGTTGGCAGGTGTCTTTCTTTAGCGTGAATGTGATATGCACGGATTTCATTTCGTTAACTGCTATTCTCCATTTTTTAAGCCATTCTTGTAGCTTATCTAAATTTTCCTGTAGATATTCGGATGCTACTGCTGGATTCTCATCCGATGCCAAGATTGCTGTGTCATCAGCGAATGTTGCAATCGCAAATTGTTAGTTTTAGGAATATCTGTCGTGTATAAAAGGTAAAGCAGTGGTCCTAGAACACTTCCCTGCGGCACCCCTGATTCTATTGGATATATCTCATCTTCTATTTTTACTTGAAACATTCTATTATCGAGGTATGCTTTTATTATTTTCTTTATTTTGTATAGTAGTCCGGGATGCCAAACTTTGTTAAAAGCTTGCGATATATTTAAAAAGGCAGCCGAGCAGTATATTTTACTTTCCAGGTCTTGGTAGATGGTATTTACTATACTGTTTACTTGCTCTATTGTGCCGTGTTTGCAATGAAAGCCAAACTGATGGTCTGGTATCAGCTTATTTGACGCTATAATAGATTGCAATCGGTAAGCAAGAAGTTTTTAGAAAACCTTTGATAATATCGGTAGAAGATTTGGTATACTATGTAAACATAATAGTAAAATTATGCTGTATAAAATGTTTTGGAAATAGTACTGTTTACTATTAAATATTAATTAACAGCTTTAAAAATTAGAAATAGATGAAAGTTATATATATTTTGATAAAAAAAATTAAAGAAAAGTTATATATTTTTTCAACGATTCTTTGACAAATTTGTATTTTGTTAAAATTAATTCTAGATCTATATATATGCTTTAGAATAAACTTAATACTATATTTGATGTAATAAAATTGTTATATTAGTACAAAGTTACTTTTTTTACTTTACTAGTAAAATTGTAACGGTTAAAGCACTAAGTTTAAATTGATACACAGTTTAAAGTTACATAAAATATTTAGGGTAATTTCCCAACAAAGGGTATAAAACGTAATGAGGGTAGAAAACGGGAATCGAATGAACTGCGACCCAAATCGCATCTGTCCGGCGGCCAGACAAGCAATTTATTGCTTTGATAAATTCCCTTTTTCTGACGGTTTTGTCGGTGTCAATGAGACTTTGATTCGATTCCAAATAATAGCGAGGGCGCGACTAGGCTTCCTCCTCCTCCACCATTCTCAACCCCGATTCGAGAAGGGTTTTAGTGTTTGCGACAAGAATTTTATCTCCGCAACGAGGAAAACGAAGAAGAAAAAAAAGAGGGACAGCCTTATCGAATTCAACCGACGTGGCCGTTGCGATGTCAAGAAACCATTATTGTCACATAAACATAGATTGGCCAGAATTGAATTTGCCAATAAGCGCAGTTCAAAGACCGACAACGCGAAAAGAAGCCCATCATGATACATAACAGACAACAACGCACAAGATAAAAAGAAACATCGATTTTTCATAGAGTGAAAAAAAGTTAGGGTTGTTTGATGCGAATTGGAGAGGTCAAGGGGTGTGTTCAGTGCCATTTCATCAATTATCGAATCCGTTCTGTCGGAAATTAATAAAGCGATATTTCAAATTTGCAAATCGAATTTAATTAGCAAATTGGTCGACCGCTGCAGTCGCCATCAGTTGTCCAACAACGAGCTGACTAAAAACGGAAATTCGCCCTTCCATCAACGTTGATTCAATCTGCTCGGTATTTAGATCGTGTGTTAAGATTTAATTCAAATTTACCGCCTTCCAAAAAAACGAAACGAAACGATCTAAATTGACAACGTAACAAAAAGTCAATTGCTGTAATTCCATTTTCTTTTTAATGTTACATAATTATTCAAAAATACAACATATTTTGTTGAATAGATATAAACTGATATTCGTTATGAATAATTCGATTATAATTACTGAATGTATATCAAAATTTTGATTATCTTAATAAATATAATAAATTCATCTTTTTATAATTGAAGTTAAACAAAATATTAACAAAAAGAATATCTAAGATATACATTTTTTAAATTGATTGTCTCATGAGTTCTATTAATTAAATTGTAACAACAATAGGACATTCATATTTTCCAAATTAGTTTTTTTTTTCATATATATTTACTAATTTTTTTTATTAACACAAATTACACAATCAGTGAAGTAATTAATATAAAATAATAAATTTTGTTACATTTTTCTGAAATACTAAAAAAATACATTTTTTTCATCAAATATTGATTCAATATTCATAATTCAGAACTTCTTTAACTATAAGACGACGAAAAAGTATTAATTGCTAATAATTTCATTCACAATTAAATTTAGAAAATGTCTATTCAAAGAATACAAAATTAATCAAAGTATGTCTTTGCTCAAATAGGTCAGTGCATGTCCAAATAACAGATGCAATTTGTTCTAATTAATTCAAATGTTCTACAGTGTCGACTCTATACCTTTTTTATCGTCATATTTATTCGTCGTTTTATTATAGAACAGTAGTCTATAATAAAACCATTTAGTAAATGATCTGGCGGTTGACAAGATTTTAATTGGACATCGCTCATTGGCGATTATCCTTTACTTATTGGTTATTTGTTGAATCTCAAGGGTAGATCCAGTAGCTTGTATCGCTTCAGTCGGTGCGTTAGGCTATTGTCCAGAAGATTGACAGCTAGTACGTTTGTATGTCTGTCTAGTCTATTTTAGTATCGGGTACTGTTTTTCATAATTGTTTCCTTCACTGTTTCCATTTCAATTCTCAGGAATTCTCTTGTTCGTAATATACCATGGAGCACCAATGGCTCTTCGACTGGAATCTTTATATAATCGCAATATTAGATCTGCTGCTGACTCACATAGCTCCCCATAGTAAACCGTATATCCAGACAGGTTTTAAAATTACATTATAGATCAGCAACTTGTTTTCTTTCAAAATTGACCAAATTGTACCTTTCGAAAAAGTAACAAATAATATGTAATTAACTACATTATTTCAAGTAAACTTAATTAAAATTGTATCACATAAAGTTTAATAAAGAAAATCTAGTTCTGCTAAAAGAAAAGGTTTAAATTTTGATCATAAAATTCTAAAAAATTCTACAATAATATGTGGGAAAATTTTTAATGAAATTAGACTACTCATTGACAAAATCACATTTACGTATTAATTATATATTATTTATTTATAATTAAACATAAATATTGCATAATTTTGTATTTCTAATGAAAGTTCGATAATTAGTTATGTAATTAGTTATTTTAAATCATTTATCCAATTAGGAAAGTCGTATTGACAAATTTGTTAATTATAATACTAATGAATCTACTATTAACAATTGAATTAATTTTAGTTAAAAACAGTTCGAGCTATGCAGAAAATTACTACAATGGACTGTAATTAACGGAATTGTTATGTGCAATTAACATGAATTATAAAACAAATATATTATATATTAATGAAATACGATATGTAATTGAATGTTATTGTTTGTGATGAAATCTTTAAACTCTTGTAATGTTGAATACGCACACTCACATTAGGGATAATCTAAATTCATGTCTGCAACCAAACTATTAGAATTCCTTATTACTTAGTGCTGCTGCTCGAAAGTAGGTCAACTGATAATTCCTAATCAAGGATTAAGGTGATAATCCAAACGTTCGTTACCTGCGTTTACACAATCGATTCTATAATTAATGAAGATTAACTGTAATTAAAAGCTTTGCCTGTTTAATTAATGTATGACAATATTAAAGTTGTCATCTTGGTCATTTAAATTTTACAAATTGTTGTTTATTAAACATATACAAATCGTACAATTAGTACAAATCGTTTCTTAATTTCGAAAAGTTTTGAATTTACTTAAAGTTAACTTTTAGTTAATATTATAGTTGTATTGTATAAAGAGGCAAAAACTGAATGATCACATAGTTAATTACATAATAAAAAAAAGTAATATTATGGAAATGTGCAATTGAGTTCAAACGAAATTAAAAAATTGTGCAGTTTTAAAAGCGTTATTAATGGAAATTTCCGTAGCCTTTGTGATCCCTTCAGGAGGATTCATGAAAATGAAAAAAAAAATGAGAAGAGCTTTTGGCAACGAATCGAAAATATAATAATCGAATAACGTTATTCTATCAACTTTCATATCGTTTTTTTTGTATTACATATACGTATTTATTGCTCTTGCGATGTTCGTTTTCGCCCTCGAAAAAAAAAACAGGGCGGCGGCCCAAATAAAGTAAACATGAACGTTAAAATTAAAGGAGAGAGGGAGAAAAAAAATATATTAAATATGTGTGTGTGAGAGATAAAAGCGATGAAATTCCATACGTTTATTTTTATATATTTTCAACACTTTTTCTGAATCCGCAGGAATAATAATTTGCAGGTCCTGTTTTTAACTCAGTGGGCGTTGTTCAAGCTACAGGAAGAGAAGGGGAGTTTCCTTTTTGGTGGAAAAATACGGTTTCCCGTTAATATTATCCTTACGGGCCAAGAAATGCTTGCAGTATTTTCTTTAAATTTTTCATTATTTTTCAGTCTCGCTCCAACAAAACGACTTCTTAAGATCTACACTGTATTCCCTTGAATACCGCTTAATAATTCTGCGAGGAATTTGCATATTGCGACAGCAATCTTTTAATATTATTACAAAATTATATATAAGATATGCAGAGGGGAGCAAAAAAAAATAAGGTCAGGGAAAGCCTGAAAGTGTATTTTTTGTCTTCTAAAAATTGCTTTTTTTAGACGAATTTTTTTTTATTAAAAATTGAAGTTTTCAGTTGTTTTTTTTTTCAAACATTATATTTTATTATTTATTGTTTTTTGAAGTTATAATAATAAAGGTAAATAAATTGAAGCAAGTAAAAGATTTTTGTATTAACTTTATGAAATTTTTTGTCACGTTTGTTATAATTTAGTTAGAACTTGGATTAAAGAATTTCCATTGTATTTTGGACTAACTTCGTAATTATTATATAACACTTTTCAATATATTTACCTTTCTTAATTTCTATTTAGGAAAGGGACGTAAAAATCGTTGTAGTGGAAAGAACGAGAACGAAACTGAAAATCATGAGTTGGTTTTCAAAGAGGATGGACAGGAATATGAACAAATAATAAAAATGTTGGGTAATGGATAGTTGGATGCTATGTGCTTCGATGTAGTCAAATTGTGTAGAATTAGTTTCATTACTTTTTTTTAAATAAGTCTAATATTAAACAATTTCCAAGATGTTCTAATCAAAAGTTAAAAATATTCAATAATTTTATATGAAATTTCATAGAAAACATTATTTTATTATATTGTATTTTTTTGTCAAAAATATTTAAATATTTCAAATCTGTTAAATAAATTTAAGTATATTTTTTTAATAATGTATTGAAAAGTAATGAAATGAAAATGTTTCATAAAAAATAACAATTTATATAGAAATCATATTAGAATTATAACAAACGATGAAAAATAAATAAATATATATATTCATAATAAACGTTTAATGAAAACTGCTAGTTAATATTTTTGTTATTGATGTATCAATATTGAATTGTGGAAATTTTCGAATCGGAATTAAACTTCGAATGCATTTCATATGATAAATATTTTAAACGCATCGGAAATATTTTATTACGAGCAATCGTAAATAATATTCAAATTCCGGTTTTCATTCGATTATTGGAAACGTCGATGACAAAATATGTGCACGCATTTCGCATTTGCAAATTTTGTCGTCCTTCATTCCGACATTAATTGCAAATTGTTCGCATTTATTGGATCGACAAGAAAATACTTTCAACTTTTTTAGTGTGAAATAAAACTAAAACAAAAAACTTTTTTTTGGCTTATAAAAATAATGGACTTTAATCAATTATGTGGTTCCTTGAATGCAACACGAAATTGACAACATGATCATTTTTTGAAACAATTCAAGTTGGAAAATGATCGTTTTCAATTCATGTTATTGTAGACGAACCAATTTTTTAATACTATAGATGATTTGATTTGAATCTTTTTCAATTCATACGAATATCAAGATTCCTAACTAATACATGATAGTTCAATTATAATGTGAGATACATTTAATCTTTCTGTAATTTCTTCCACAGTTATATGATTGTCGTGTCCCAGGGATGGATTTCTGGAAATTGTGGGATATCTTCTTCTGTTGTCTGTTGTGGAGCCTTAGCTTTGATAAATAATAAATTGAACAAGTTTTACTTTTGGTTTATTTTTAAAATATTCGATACTACTTGATTCTTTAAAGTTCTTCCTAAGACTAATTACAAATACTTATTCTACTTATAAAATTAACTAAGCAAGGGGGTGGGAGTTTAGGAGTAAGGCACGGTTTTGATAAGACGCTCCGCTTCTGGTCACTGATTATATATGGATTCTGCGTCTGGTTTCTCAGTTGTAAATAGGAAGAAATGTTACAATCGGTCCGGTTCCTGTATGCTCATGTATATGTTTATATAATAAGGCGCCGTGGATGTCTCTAATTTGTTCATAGACAATATTAACAATAATAATTGTAATAATAACGGTTGGACACAACATGATGATCTCATTCAATTAGGACTTTGATTTCAGTAGGTCGAACAAAATGTTGATCAACTTTGTATATATTATGATACGTGTTAAACTATCAACATCATACACTTCACAGATCTCTTTGTAAGATTTAGCAGTTTTTCAACTTTAAGGAAATGAAAAAGTAAAATTTCGATTTCCTAATACTGTCAAAATGTAACTTCTAAATGAAGGTAAAATCTTCCAAATGATAAACTGGAAATATTATAACATTGACAGAAGTCCTTCAAAACAAATACAAATCTATCTATTTGTGAAAATTGAAATTATTATTATGAATTTTGATGTATTCTATCATTGTTTATATGTATATTACATTTCATTCATTGTTCAGGCAAATATTAATTTAATATTAATATCAGAATTAAATAATAATTAAATTTATATTGATTCCAATATTATTTATATTAATTGTAATAAATATTGTTATTATTATAATTTATTATAAATTTAATGAACAAAACAATGTAAAATGATAGAACAAAATTAAATTTTGTAATGCTGCAATAATAAATAATTATTTTATTTTATTATAATTATTTATAAAATTATACAAAGTTTTCTTCATATTAATTTCTTGAAATTATATATATATGATATTAGTATATAGTTTAATTATGGTTATATTATAAGTTTATAATTAAAAAAATAATGATTTTTTTAACGAAAAAGTTAAAAAAAAATATGTTTCATTATTGAAATAAATTTTACTATATTACAAGTATGTAAACTAACTTTTTTTGTATATGAATTTTCTTCCAAATTAAATAGCATTCAAAACACGTTGCTTAATTATCTTCAGTTGCCAGACTTCAATGAATTGCCACGTGGCGTTCCATAATATTAATAAATTATTTAAGTTAAACGAAAGATGATTACACACCAACAATTCCATGTGGAAACTCGACGACATTAATTTGCATATCTCTAACTACATTGAAATGATGTCTCTGCTACGTCTGTAACCCAATTGGCGCCAACTTTTTGATGATTTGAATTGTGAAATTTATTGTCGCGCGTATAATTAAATTAATTAATTAACAGCATTAGAGAGGGAATCCTGTATACACGTTTAATTGCCTGCTAAATTGACGAAAATGTAGAATTAAAACGAAGACGGGAGAGTATCAGGTTATATGATGAGGGTGTTCAGAAATTGGTCCGTGGTCTATGGGCGTGGGCGTAGGAGGAGGAAGGAGGATGAGAATGAAGAGGAGGTCGACGACATCGCATATTCCGAACACACATTATTCCCAACATTATTATTTATGTCGACAGTCTGGTAGGAATATCAATCATAGTCCGGGTATTCCCAAGCCATGCGCTCCTCTTCCTCCACCTCTACCACCAACCGAATTCCGTCTTTTCCATTTTCAATACATTCTAAACCGAAGAGAAACGAACAGAAAAAAATCTATGAAGCAAAGAACGAATCTGCTTCCGTTTTCGACGCACCGATCGAGCGAATCATAAATTTATCCCTCCAAACAATAACAAATAATAGTAATGTCGAAAGGAGAACAACACAAAATATATACAATAAAAAAAAAACAATATATATTGTAACCAGATTTCCGAAGCCAATGTAAACCAATATTTGCGGCGGGTTGTAATAAAGCATGCGACGTGGAATGAATACGCAAACAACAAGCAATATATATTTACGAATAAACTTGCAAAAAAAAATACGTAACCACAAATAAATCATATGTGTTTTTTGTTTGTCATTCCAATTCGAATTAATCGCATCGTGGATAATCTGCGGAATCCAATTAGGAAAGAAAATTTTAATAATAATCGCGACCCGGCGCCTCCTCCGTCTTCGCAGCCGGCGTTCCAATTTAAATGCTAAGTAGTGATTGTTGGCAAACTAATTGACGGGTCCTTCGTCCTCCTCACCAAAGACGTAAACCAATTAATAATAACCAACGTTTTCTTCAATTTCCAAGGCTTCTTTTTTCTTATCTTATTATTCTTCGTCATCTTGTTATTATTAGTATTATCATAGTCCAGTTGTTTTCCTTTATGAATTCCAGTTATTTCCTTGCTTCCTCTTGAACGGCTGCCAGAAGAGGAGAACTTATGAATGAGTCCAGATGCGGTTGCTATAAATACGATTCACTGAATGAAAACCGAGTCTATTACATGCCAACTTTAGTGTGCGTAGGATGTGCTTCTCTCTCTCTCTAGATTATATATATATATACATTCTTTGTGGATGATACCGAAAGGCGCGTCGTCATCATCATCATCATCTAAGGTTAATGCAACGGAAGCTTGCAGATATTTTCGGTCTGACCGTTTCTAATCGCTATTTATACGACACGCGACCCCGGTTTTCCTTTATTGTCGAAGATAATCGGATTTAGACCGGAGGATTTCGTTCCGACGCCTTCGCACAATCAAACGCGATTTTGCATGTGCCATGTCCTGGTTATTATCCTTCCAATAGAATCATCGCATCCTATATTTTAAAGCATCCAATTGCAATTATGATAATAAATCACCAAAAACTATACTTTTTTTTCGGTTTGTATATATAATATTCTTTTTTATTGTTAACATTCTACAAAAAAAAAACTTCTGAATGTGTTAAGCAAATATATTAAAAAATGTATGGACTTACACATCTTATATTTAAAAAGTATTTTATTGTTTCTTTATTCGTGATAATAGCAAAGTAATTTCTTGAATAATTTAAACAAATAACTATAGTACTTGTATAAAACACATCAGTCAATAAGGCTCCGGTTTGACACATATATGACAAACTCATATGATTTGTGGATAGTACCAACCTTTAAACGACACATGTCAAAATTTCATGACATTCTGACAATTAATTTACAAGTTACAGTCAGTTTTAGTGATGTGTTAAGTACAAATTTTATAAATATGATTTATTCAATTTTAGTTGTTTTACTATTAATTTTGATAAATACATATTATTGCATTTATTTGCTTTTATATAAGTTTAATTTATCTATATTTAAATATAATTTTGGTAATATTTTGTATATATTTTGATTTTTATTAGAAAAATTATTAAAAATGTCTATAGAAATTCGAGATTGATTTCTATAATATTTGGTAATGTTTTTATGAAATTATTCATATAAAAACTAAATTAATAAGAATAAGAAAGAATTTTCTGTCTTCATAAATTTCCAATATTAAAAATACATTTCATTGGATAATTTATATTTGTCTAATTATTAAAATTTTTCATTCCTGAAAAATTTATTAAAATATTTGAAATTAGTGGAAATTTCTCAAATACAAAAATTTTGCTAATTGTCCATAATTTATTTCAAAAATTGCTAATAACGGTTATATAATAAAATTCTAATTATTTAATTTAGAAAATTTTCGTATATAATTCGTATATAATATAATTATCAAATTTTAAACTTGTGCAAATTTTAATTTAAAAAGAAAATTGTTAATTCTCAAACAAAATGAGAATTATTTAACGTCCAATAATGTTCATTTATCATAAATTAATTAAAATATTATAATTTGGTCGAAATTTCTCAATAGATTTACAATTAATATCTGAAAAACTGATTTCAATATTTTCAATTAATGAATATTTCTAAAGCAAATTTGAAGAAAATATAGCGTCTAATAATTTTTGAAAAAATAATCCTGAAATTTTTTTCAATTCAGTTAAAAATTCTAAATGAATATTACAATTATAAATCTAATAAATATTCAATTGAAATTTAATTAAAAAATCTTTATTAAAACTAAAAGTACAAAGTTAATTCTGAAATAAAATATTAATGAAAATACTAAAAATAATTGTGAAAGTTAAAATAAGTATGAATATTCTGAAGCTGAAGTTAATGATTGATTGTTTGATTAGTATTAATTTCAGATTTTTCTAAATTTAGAACAGTTTAGAAAAATTTAAACTAAATCGATGAAAAACTAAACGTATCAACAATAATTTCAAAAATATCAATGAAAAAAAACTAACTTATCAACAATAAATTATAATATATCAATGAAAAGCCAAACAAATGAAGAAGAAATGATAATAAATCAATGAAAATAATAATGAGGTAAAAATAATTGTGAATTTAAAAAAAAAGTATGAATATTCATAAGCTGAAGTTAATGATTGATTGTTTGATGAGGATAAATTTCAAAATTTAGAACAGTCTATTTTTGATAGTAATGAGAACGTATTTGCACTTTAACAAAAATTTAAACTAAATCGATGAAAAACTAAACGTTTCAATAATAATTTAAAAAATATCATTGAAAAACCAAATGTATCAACAATAAATAATAATATATCAATGAAAAGCCAAACGAGTGAACAAGAAATGATAATAAAGCAATGAAAATAAAAATAAGGTAGAAATAATTGTGAAATTTAAAATAAATAAGAACATTCTGAAGTTGAAGTTAATGATTGATTGTTTGATGAGGATGAATTACTGAATCTTCTAAATTTAGTTCAGTTTATTTGTGATTGTAATGAGAACGTATTTGTACTTTAACATAAATAAGGTTCGGACAAGCTAATTGATGGAAAAATAAACGCACACGTTGATCAGCAATCACCGGGCAGGGCTGACGGATCCCACAGGATAATAATAGGACGACCTTCATACACACCATTGCCGAAAGCAAAGCATTCTAATTAAGCAAATTACAAACGGTACGCCGCACGAAGGGATCGTATGTTTTCCCCATTAAAAAGGACTGTTTGTTATGTGTCTGTGTGTATGTTTATACGTGTATACGTGCACGTTTTGGGCGTATGTTTGTACACGAGGTTGCTGGTTGGTCGTTCGCAATATCGGGACTCGGGATTTTTGGTCCTTTTCTCGCATCCTCGCGCAATTGCACGAGGCAGATAGAGATGGAATATTAATTACCTCTGCGGATTGTTGGCCAACAACTGAGACACATGATCAAAGTTCCGGTCCCCGCGACTAATATATATGAAAATAAGCTGCTCTCGCGAAGCCGGAAATCCGTTGTGGGACACCTATACCTCTCTCTCTCTTTTTTTTCGTATGTTCTATTTCTCTCCGACCGGAGCAAATAACATCCAGCAAACCAAACAACTCGTTTTTTCTCATCTTCTTTTCATTTTACCGGTTAATTTTATTCCCCGAAGTTGCACCGGATCCGACGCCAATTCTCTTGCATCTATATTCATGTGAAACCGCTCCCATTTCCACAAAGCAGAAGCAAAACGTATGGTAAATGTATCAACAAGAATTTCAAATATATCAACGAAAAACAAGTCATATATCAATCAGAAACCAAACGTTTCAAAAAGAATTCAAAATATATCAATGAAAACCCAAAAGGGTGTAAATTTAACGCAAGATTTGAATTAAATAGAAAACACAGTTTATGATTCAATAAAAAATCACAATCTGAAGATTAAAAACTGTGTTTTCTATTTAATTCAAATCTTGCGTTAATTCTGGGACACTCTTTAGATACATAAAATATTTCAATGAAGGTCCAATCAAGTCAACAACTATTGAAATATATTAATTAAAAACTGAATGTAACAACAAGAAATTAAAATAAAACTATGAAAAACTAAACTTATCAGCAAAAATTAAAAAAATATGAATGAAAAACCAAGGCATCAATATGTAATTGAATTACTTCAATGAAAAAACAAAACGTCAGCAATAATTTAATATATTTCAATGAGAAACTAAACGCATTATCAATAAATTAAAATGAATCAATGAAAATGTACATGTATTAAAACGAAATTAAAGTGAAACAATGAAAACCTAAACTTTTCAACAAGAACATAAAAGAACTAAACGCAACTATACGAAATTAAAATAAAGACTTCTATGAAAAAAACTAACAAATCAAGCAGAATTTAATATATTTCAATGAAAAAGCAAGCGTATCAACAAGATATTGAAATATGTCAATGAAAAAACAAACAAATCTACCAGAATTTTAAAAATTTCATTGAGAAACCCTACGTAGTAAAAAGAAATTAAAATAAAACAATGAAAATGCAAACGTATTAACCAGAATTTAAAAAATATTAATACGTATCAATAAGAATTGAAAATATATTAATGAAAAACTAAACGTTTGTTGAATTTAAAAATTATTCAAGAAAAAATTAGACGCATTTACAAATTAAATTAAATCAATGAAAAACCAAATGAATCAACAAGGAATTAAAATTTATAAACGAACGTATGAATAAGAAATTAAAATATATCAATGAAAATTCAATCGAATCAACAATAAAATAAAATGTACAAAAATTAAACTTATCAACAAGAAATTAAAACATAAGAATGAAATACGAAACGTATCAACAAAATTTTATACTAAATTAATGAAAAACTAAACTTATCAAACAAGAATTAAAAAATTATCAATGAAAAACCAACGCATTAACAATAAATTGAATTACATCAATGAAAAAACAAACAAATCAGCAAGAATTTAAAATATTTCAAGAAAAAAACTAAACGCATCAACATGAAATTAAAAAATATCAATGAAAATTCAAACGTCTCAACATGAAATTGAATGAAATCAATGAAAAGCAAACAAATGAGCTATTAAAATTTATCAATGAAAAACTGAACGTATTACAAGAATTTAAAATATATCAACGAGAAATGAAACGTGGCAACTAAAAATCAATGAAAAAATAATGAATAAGATAGAAAAACTAAATATTTTATTTATAATAATAAATAAGTAAAGAAAACAGATGCGACGTTATGAAAATGAAACGCATTTCAATAGAGTGGAAACTGGAAAGTTATGATGCATTCAGCTCCCTTCTCTAATAATGCTCCAGGATTACAATTCCAGAGGAAGTCGGCCCGAACTCCAGGGAGCAACCCGAAAGTTACAATTTCTTAAACGGAATGAATTGCCAATTTATGAAAACTTCTCTATCTTTGCCCATCCCTACCACCATCACCACCACCACCCCACGACCTCTCGCTTTATTTTCTATGCTTTATTATTGGCGATTCCTGTGAGGATTCTCAGTTCTTCGGCGACAGACCGAGTAAATTACCATTACCCTCCATAATCCCCAGATCTTATATATTATGTAACTCATATTTTGTTCGACACAGTTTCATACTTGCATTTCTAAGTAATTAATCCAAGTTTAATTTGATTTTCTTAACTTCATTTGTTAAAATTAATTACTTTTCAATTACAATTTCAGTTTTTTCATTTCAATATAAATTTAGATTATATTTAAAGTGTACTAACTTTATATACAAAAAAAAATATTTCTATGTTTAATTAAAGATTGAGCTTAAAAGTTTTTATGATTTTTGTTTTGTTCTAAAAAGTAAAAAAAAAATCATGTAGACCTAAAAAATGTGTTTAATTAGTTCAAATAGTTTAGATTACGTAAATGTCTTTTAGTAACTGTTTATGAAAAGTGTCTGAAGTATAGTTTACATTTGATGTTGAGGTATCAAAGTAATTTATATTCTTGGCATGGAATATCCTATGAGGAATGACATAATGTTACATTAATACATTTTCAGAGTAAACTGTGGACTAAAGCACACATCTAAAAGATTCCAGTTTAACGGCTTATTATAATCACTCCGCAATGTTCTTGGCACATAAAAAGCGTAGCGAAGTGAATGAGTGGAACGCCGAGATAAATGTAAATGGTCCGGATCAATTATTAATTAAAGTGTCCCAGGTCGCGATTTTGTAACACAGGAAGGACAAGAAACGAGCGAGGGAAAGGCGCGAAACGAAGAATTTCCCCATTTTAATGGCGTGTCCTAAAATTAGTTTTACGCGCGCGGATTTAAGTAGCGCCGAGTCGGGATTGCGCAATAAAAAGAGACGCCCGTAAAACGTGCAGGAACTAAGGGAAAAAAAACATTAAATTATATGTGAGTGCATGTATATTCTGGTTGAATAAGAGGAAAAGGATTGAACTGCATCTATTCCTTGTATTGATATATAGATTTTCTATAGATTTACGTGTTTGTACCAGTTTTTTTTTGGAATGCTTGGGTGAAAGCTTTTGATGTGTTCGCGCCCTTCGATGATGAATCAAAAGCTCAAAGTCCGTTTTGACCCCTCTTCAATACGGTTAATCTTGTAAATCGCTGAATCCAAACTATCGAGCTTAATCCCAAGCTCAAAGTAAGCAAATGAAAGGCCGCTTCGGGAATAGCCATATAGCATGGACATAAAATACGAAGCAAATCAGCTTTTCAAAAGGTTGTGTATCCTCGCTTCCTTTATTTCACTTTTTTAATACTCCTTCTCTCACTTTTAACCCATCTTCTGATCTTTCATTTTTACTGCAGGAAGGTTGCGCAAAACGTAGAAAAAAAAGTGGAAAGGACGTGTTAATTACGCTCCGCTGAAAATGTTTGATGTTAATAAATTCTCTTAGCGCTCTTCTGACATCGATTTCAGACGCGTTCCACGCCCGGCGTTGATTAACTAAATTGCACTAAATACTAATTAGCATATCCAGTTAAATCTGGCGTTAAAGTTACGGCCGAGTAAATCGGAAATCCTATCCTATCCGGGACTTTTCAGACACTCTCCGGAGATGTTTTTTTTTTTCGCTTCTCCTACGGTGCGAAGCCTCCCTCCGAACATTTACATAAAAATTAAGAGCCGTGACTAATCCGATCAAACTTGCAAAAATAAAGTACGAACAAATATATATAGAGAGAGAAAATGAGAGAGAAAGATTGGAAAAACAACAGGGACATTAAAACTGCTAAGGAATATAAATAAAACGGGAAGCGACGTTTCTTGCAATCGTTAAAATCCTTCTTTTATTCTTTAATACCCGGGATGAGCGTAAAACATGTCTATAAGTTTAAAAGAAACTCATTAAGTAAGGATGGACGAAGAAATTTATGTATATATAGTCGACTTTCGAAACGCGTTTGCAAATACGCGGATGGAAATTTAAATTACATTGATTTTCTTGTAAATGAATCATTTCAGAATGGATTTTCTATAAATATATTTATATTTTATGTTGTAAACGTGATTTGCATTACATTATTTAAGTATTTAAACCGTTTAGTTTACTTACCTTACAGTATTGATTTTTTATTGTTTATTCAATATCCGAAAACCGGTTTTTGTATGAACCTTAATATTCATACAAAAACCGGTTTAAACCGGATTTTGACAAAAAAAATATAAAAGAAAGGATTTCTACAACATATTTTCTTTTTCTCACAAAATAAAACTTAAAAAATCGAGAATATTACATAATTCTATAACAAAATAAAACTTAAAAAATCGAGAATATCGCATAAAACTGTAACAAAATGAAATTTACAACATGGATAACTATATAGAAAAACGAATCAAATATTAATTTATTCCACTTTTTTCTGAAAAAATGACGTTAAGAATATTTGCAGATCTTGTCTTGTCATTGTTTTGCATATAAAATTTTTAAATTTTATGTTTGTACCCTCTAATACTAAAATTATTTATTTTTAGTATTTTGTCCTGCTCTAAAACATTAAAGAAACAGTCACTGCTTCAGATTATTGAAAATATTTATGAATTGATTTTTCCATATCAATTTTGTGTCAAAATGTTTGTATTTAATCAAACAATTAATTTATTTCTATATTTTAAGTATTGGTTCTAAATTCGTTTTTTTTTTAGTTGAAAAAAAAAACCCGGTTTTCGAATTATATAAATTTCTTAAAAAAACGGTTTTCTGAAACTGCTTTGAATTAATTTAAAAATATTGGAAAACGTTAATCAATTCGGGTGATGTTTTTAACACTATAAAACTGTTAAATTTTATTGTGTAATAATAACTATTGAAACTGTTAAAGAAAATAAACGATTTTTTTAGCTCCAAACGGATTTATACCAATTTCAATAGCAACTTATTATAAGAAATAAAAACATGAGAAAATTTAAGTTTTTGATTACTTTATCAAGAAATCGTGCTCCATTGAATTTATGATTATAAAATAAATAAAATATCTAAATTTTACTAAAATTACCATTAACGGTTCATATTTTGAGTTTTGCGAATAATTCAAAGCTGCTAATTAGATTTTATTAAATCCTGTAAAACCCTATGGATTTCCGTATCTGCAAATTACATAAACCTCGAAGCTGAGCCCTTTCATTCGCTTAACACAATCGGAGTAAAAAATATCGAATTGTTGTTAATTCAATGACGCGCGCGTGTGTTCTGCAATCCAGACAAGGGAGCAGCGGCAATTCGTGATCCGGCCCTTTCGTGAACAGTGATTCGAAATAGACGGATATGTGCACGAATCGATAAACTAGGATTATGTGCAGAAAACTGGATGGAGGGAGAGGGTTGGAGAACACCTCGATTTTCCGGGTTTTGGAGAGTTGCGGAAACGGAGTCGGCCCTTCAGCATCAAATGGTCCGTGAAAACGCTTTCCTCGACTGAATCACAGACAACAAAAAAATAAAAACGTATCATCTCTTCCTCTAATAACTCTCTGCGTTTTCTTATATATATATATAGTTTTTTTCAATGCGCGATTGAAATGATTTGATTAATCGATGCGTTCGAATTAGCAGAAGGAGGAGGAAGGAATTCAGTCCGCATCCGCGGAACATTAGAGACTGGAAGAGGCACAAAAAAGTTGAGGGAGGGCAAACAAAAGAAGACGAAATTGGATCGGCAAAAACAAAGACAATGATTAATGGCGAAATGCGGGTGGTTTGGGTAGGTTTTTGGTTTTGGTTTTTTTTGTTTCGTTTCGGGGTTCGTCGATGTCCGTGTGTTAGGATCAGTGGCCTGCCTGGCCGAGTTTATAAAGTGCATCCTGGAATTTATCCCGTGATTGATTGTAAAACAATGGGACGGAAAGTTTTGCTTCGGAAACCCCGTGGAAAGCCCAGATTTTCGCTCGCTGCGATCCAATTTACTTCCTTTATTACTTCTGCACATTTCCGTTGTATCGGACACGGCAAATAAGCACACAACGAAACAATGATAAATGTAAAAGATTTATACTTTAACACATCAAGATTTCTTTATTGTATTGTAAATATTTTTTTATTTACACGTAAATTATAACTATATTTACGCAGTTTTTTTTACGCAAACTGAATTTACACAGCCAGAAAAGTTTTTCAAAGAAACCTAATGATAAACGTAACAGTGAGTACGAAGAACCAGATTAATTTATTGTAGAAAATCTTTGTCCAAACATTCAACGAGCCTTCAAATTTCGACAAAAATTTTAACGAAATGTTGCTGCGAATATCAAAAGTCGAACTTTTAAATATTTAAAGTTTGAAGATGATGAGTTTATGTCAATTAAAAAAAAAAGGTTGTTTGTTTTAATAACCGAATAACATTTAGTCTTGATTTCAGAAATGTTATAGTTATATTTGTCTTTGATTATTATAAATTTCTATAATAACATTTTTATGGTAGTCGAATATATCGAAATTCCGGCT
>NW_017095513.1:0-4902 GCF_001412225.1 Nicrophorus vespilloides
ATTTTTCGTATTTATTTTGTTTCTGTACAAGAAAAAAGTAATGAAAAGTTAGTCAATAATTTAGATTTTGAATTTCGGAATTTTGTTATAAATTTGTTTGTTACTCTTAAATAAGATTTGTAATTAGAATTAATACTTTCTTTAAAATCTAAAATTTGACAAAAGTATCCTAAATTTTTCCTATTTATTTGTTTCTAAACAAGAAAAAAAAGCAATCAAAATTTAGTCAATAATTTAAATTTTGATTTTTTTTTTGTTATAAATTTGTTTATAACTCTTAAATAAGATTACTAATTAAAATTAAGAGTTTCTTACACATCTAAAATTTGAATGCAAAGAATTTCTAAAAAGTATAATTATTAATTGATATAATAATTAACAAAATTTTTAATTATAAAAATTGAAATTTAATGAGTTTTATGAATCCTTTAATTAATTGTGATTGTATAAATTATTCTAAAACAAAGCCAAAAATTACAAATTATGTTTGAAAACTTTATAATTTGTTTTAATGAAAATATTCTTATTTATTTTAAAATAGTTTTGTTTTCACTAAAGTTTTCGTATTTATATCGTTAAAGAAACGAAAAACAGTTTTCATTATTGCTTAATTCTTAATACATTTATGTAATTATTCCAATAAAAGTTTTATAATTTAGATATATAAACTATTTCTTAATTAAGTAATAAGAAAATCTTTAATCGAAATCAGCAATAAAATAGGAAAGTTATTGACAAGAAATATCCAGATTTTAATAATTATTGATAATAGAAATTTACCTCCTTTATTTTTGTAGAAATTGATAGTAACTTATTGATTGAAATTATTTAAATTTATCTTTTTCTTTAAGTTATTACCTGAAGAAGCACAACCTACCTACATACTACTAGGAGTGAATCTTGCAACTACAATTACCAATCTTTCCATCACCACTCTTCATCATCATCATCATGATTCGATACCGAATGGAATGAAAGAAGGAAGAAAGAAAAAATAAAGAAAGAAAAGAAGCAGCAGCAACCACATTCCACCGTGCATCGGCGCATGCAGTGTGGGTCAGTATAACTTACTGACCCACTGCTGCTGCTGCGATCCTCGAAGACGGCTGAGGCCAACTTCCGGTTGTCCGTGACCCGATTCCAGAGCGCAAGCACCTCTGCTTCTATCCACCTGCCAACTAGGTGCCACTCACCTCTCTTCTTTTCTCTCGCTCCACGATCACCAGACAATACTAACAGCCTTCTCCCACCATTCACCGCCGCTCTTTCTTTCGCTCGAGGAGAAATGGAGATTTTAGACTCGCTACTCTTAGTATAAAGTTTATTTCTTCGCTCAGGTTCTGGTAGCAAATACATAAATTATATCTCTCACTGCTAAAGATATTTCAACTATTCCTACGCATTAAAAACAGTATTTCCTTCATTTAAAACGAACTAAAAATAAAATAATTTGAAAATAAAACTTTCATAAAATTTGTAGAATTTACGCTTCTTGTATTAATCTTTTAAATTTTATACTAAATTATTTAATTACGTAAGCTGATTATATAATAAATAAATCAAATTGAAGCAAAATGTTGTAATCAACTGTTAAAATTAAAAAAAAAACAGTGTTACATATTTTCTTTAATTTCTCAACAACCATATTAGTGAATTAGATTATTTATTAAGAAAATTAAATACAAAACTATGGTCTTTCCAATAAGAGTATTTCCAAGTGTGCGGCGTTTATAATTATTTTATAATCAACTGTCAAAGTTCAAAATGTCGTATCTTCACATTGTATTAAATTTCTCATGAACCACAAATGCCAATTAGATAGTTGATAAAGGAAACATTATGGCCTTTCCATTAAGCCTATTACTAGATTCATAGTCTTTACCAACTGTCAATAATCAAGTATCAAATTTTTGAAAAGCATTATTTTAACGTTTCTTGTAAGAAGCTTTTTAAATTTTGAATCGCACTGTATCCATATTTTATTTAATTACTTAATAATCACGTAATTTAATTATTTCATGAAAGAAATAATTGAAAGAAAACATTATTACATTTCCAATAAGCCAATCCCCAGATGTGTGGTGTTTATAATTATTATGTAATCAATTGTCAAAAGTGAACATGTAGAATCTTCACATTTTATTAAAGGTCTCAACGACCACAAACGCCAATTCGATAATTGATTAAGGAAATTAAAGATAAAACTATGACCTTTCCAATAAGCCTATTTCCAGATTTATAGTCTTCACCGACTGTTAAATTTCCAATTGCATAATTTTGACGTTTCTTTTACGAATTTATTAATTTTACCTAAATATTATCAAATATTGATAATTTGTTGTATTTAAGAAAACAATAATCAATTATTCTTCAACAAATTTGTAATTAACGATATATTTTAAGTAAAATTTTACTAAATTTAAGTAAATTTTCATAAAACTTATTTTAAGTAAATTTTCATAAAATTTATTTAAAATTACCAAATAAATGTATATAATACATGTACTAATAACTTAAATTTACAGGCTTTGACTTGAATAAACATGTAACAATTTTGTTGTTTTTTTTTTAAGTGTTGTTTCCCATCAGTTTCTATTTAATACTTAGTAGAAATGTGTAGTAGAGTAGAAATGTGTATCAAGGCGACGGCTGTTCGATTTAAAACTTTTTTTCCCTTCTTTCTCCTCTTTCTTCAACAACATCAACAACAACAAACGAGTTAATGTCCGTTTCTTGTCTAGAGAGAAAATTAATTTAATCAAGTTGATTCACTGTTGTTTTTCTACTCCTAACACATTCACCTACGTTCTTACATACACAACTGCACTACATAGTTTATTAATAGACTTTCAGTCGGATGTTAAAGAAAATATTACAAATTAAAGTAATTAAAACTATTTTATATTATACATTTTCTTGTATTTTGAAAAAACTATTACAAAAAGAAAACATAATTGAAAATCTTCTGAAATAACTGTTACTTTATTATAGAAATACTCATTGAACAATATACTATAATATAATGAATGTTCTATTAACATATTTTCTGAAATTATTAAGATCAAAAGTGAACGTCTTTGCTTTCGGGGATTTCCATACAAATTTTTATATTTTTTTTTGATTTCAAAGAAAATTACCGAAAAATTTTATCAAATTAATAGTTTCTTATATTTTATTAATTGAATCATTAAAAAATTTAAAGCTTTTAGAGAAAATTGAGTTTTATTGATTTTTATGATTTATCTTCTATTTTATATGAATTTGATTGGTTTTTAATTCAATAAAAGTGATTGAAAAGGAACTAAAACTAATCAAATTTAATCGACGAATAAAAAAATTAATAAAGTTGTAGCATCATAAATATGCGATAGTTAAAAACCGTTACGTTTATTGCTAATATTGTATAATTATTAGCAAAGATCGAACGTTTACGAGCGACGAAATGATGGGAAAACGTTGCTAATCACAAGGATTCAACGCGTTTTCGCAGGAAGTATCGATTTCGAGATATGCATATTAAATACGTTAAGTGTCTGTTCGGAAAGGATCCCATAGGAAATCGAGCTTCCTGCGAAGCAATGAATTACCATCTGCTGCATCCGATGAAGCCGTGAACGTGGTCATCATCATCATCATCAAAAGAGCGTATCATCAAGGAATGAAGCAAAAAGAACGGATCAAGAGCAAAGAAAAATGAAGGAGATGCTTTTCCTCCCATACGTTTCGTAAAACCCGATTACCCACTTACTGAGATAATGTTTTTCATCGATCCAAGAGGCTGCGGAGATTCAATGAATAATATGTAATCTAGATCTCGTCGCAATTGAAAATTACTAACCCATTGAACCAAATTCTTCTCTTTCTCTCGCTCCAACGGGTTTTTCGTTTGACCGTTAGAAAAATACATCTTTCTTCTTGTTAATCTATTTTTTTTATTACATATTTACTACATAATAACATATCAAAGAAAACAAAGTGATTATAAAAGAGTTTTGTTAATTACATTTTTTTTTATTGAATATCTTAAGTATTTTTTAACAAGAAAAATTGCTGTATTTTTTTTGTATTTCTATATGTTATTGTATTTGTATCATATTTTATACATAATAACATATCAATATAAAAAAGAAATAGAAAGATTATAAAAAATTTTACTAATAGAAAATTTTGTTCAAAACAAAAATTATTTTTTGAAAAATTAAAGTATTCTTTTTTTTTGTTATTTCTTTATGTTCTTCTATATATAAACACATTTTATTACATAATAATGAATAAAAATACAAAAGAAACAGTTTGATTATAATATATATTTGTTAATTAATATTTTTAATGAAAATCTTAAGGATTTTTTTAACAAGAAAAATTGCTGTAATTTTTTTGAATTTCTATTTGTTATTGTATTTTCATCATATTTTTATACATAATAACATATCAATATATAGAAGAAATAGAGTGATTATAAAAGATTTTACTAATTAAAAATGTTGTTCAAAATTTTTGAAAAATTAAAGTATTATAGCTTTTTTTTTATATTTCTTTATGATCTTCTATATATAAACACATTTTGTTACATAATAATGAATAAAAATATAAAAGAAACAGTTTGATTATAATATATTTTTGTTAATTAATTTGTTTGATGAAAATGTTCACGATTTTTTTAACAAGAAAAATTGCTGTATTTTTTTGTATTTCTATATGTTATTGTATTTTTATCATATTTTTATACATAATAACATATCAATATATAAAAGAAATAGAGTGATTATAAAAGATTTTACTAATTGAAAATTTTGTTCAAAACAAAAATTATTTTTTGAAAAATTAAAGTATTCTTTTTTTCTTTTTTTCGTTATTTCTTTATGTTCTTCTATATATAAACACATTTCGTTACATAATAAT
>NW_017095514.1:0-79146 GCF_001412225.1 Nicrophorus vespilloides
CAAATTAATTCAATAAATAATATTTATTTAAAATTTACATTGACTGTTTCATGAATTCAGAATGGGAGGGGGGTAATATCGACTTACGCAATCATATTTTGGGGTAATGGTTAAAAAAGTTCCCCGACCGCTAGACTCTAGCCAATATCAAAGCCGAGAAAGATTCTACTCTGGAAGAGTCTGTTCCTTCATTTAGAACAATAAAGTATTGGGTGACAGAGTTTAAATGATCATCTCCAAATGAGCTGACCACGCCAGAAATGATGAAGAAAATCCACAAAATAATGTTGGATGTATGTCGATTGAAAACAGCTATGCTAGTAGACATGGTAGGCATTTCAGAAAGTGATGTATGACTGAAAATTTGGACAAGAGAATGTGTAAGACAAGTGCCGCGTCTGTTCGAATTGTTTCCTCACGCGCCCTATTCGCCAGATTTAGACCCATCAAATTATGTTCTCTTTCTAAACTTAAAAAAAAGCCTTGGTGGTAACAGATTTGATGGTAATTAGATTTACAATGAAGAGGTGCAGTTTGCGGTTGCTGACTATCTCGACGGTTGTCACTATAAACAGGATATCGAAGCTATCGAACATCCATGGCAAAAGTGTATCGAGCTAAAAGAGGACTATGTAGAGGACTATATATATAATGATATTTTTCCCATTTTTTGTGTGTTTTCTTTGTTACTTAAACCCTTGAGAGGCAATACTTTTATTCCTTAACATTTTCTTTTCTGGTATGTCCTTGGTACGGACTGAAGTGAGCCGCATAGTACAGGACTGAAATGTGCCGCTCAATCAGTACTGGGCTGAAGTGAGCCGCACAGAAAGTACAGGACTGAAGTGAGGACAGTACAAAGGTGGAGTGAGTGAGAATTGTATGCACTTTGTTTTTGGAATAGTTCTACAAAAAATAAGAGTAGACTTAAGAAACTTGTAGTTAATAAAAGTCATAGATTACTATACAATTGATATTAGATCGTTGTTAAAAGTATTATTGCGATTCATTGGTCTGGCATGAAATGTTGTTGATAAATAAAGGTCTGCAGACGTCAATAGTTTATGCGCTAATCAATCGGTCGGATGATGCAATAAATATGTTCCGGTGTTCGCCGCCGGCCGAAGGCTCCCAACAATAATAATGCGTTACGTAATTCAAACTAAATCAATAGGTTTTTGATTGAATGCACTCGGATGGTCGTGGCCGTAAAGCGCATCCGAATCGTCCGTTCTGCCATCAAATATGATGCCGGCTTTTCGAGTTCGAGTTCGCTTCTGATTATCCAAACGTAATATTTATTATTTTTTCAAAAAAAAAAAACTCTCGACGGGGGAATTAACGCTCGTTGCTTGGAAATGAAATAATCGGGAGATAAAGGGTTATCCGCAGCTTCCGAGTACTGCGTGGGTATATTTCGATAAAACCATGTTAGAAGTCAGGAAAACATTACCCGAAAACATTTAATTAATCAAAACCTCATGTATTTCGTATACTGATTAATTTAGTTTATTTTCGACAAAAGTCTGGGATTACAAATTACCAAATTAGTTTCATATTTAGCTTCAGGTTATATTATTAAATACATACTAATCTCATGGTTAAAAAAGCATAAAATGTCAGAAAATTCAATATATTTCAATGAATGAACTTCTTGACTTACAACGTAATTTCTTTACATATCTTTACGTCTTTTATATCTTTATTTTTAAAGACATACTTATATGTAAGATGTTACACCTTTTGTATTTTCAACGGAAACCTAGGATTACTTTCATCACAAATTAGTTTGATATTTAGCTGTATATAATTAAATATATACTAATCTCATGGTTAAAAAAAGCATAACGTGTCAATAAAGTTAAATATATCAATGAATGAACTTCTCGACTTACTACGTAATTTCGGATGTAAGTCGCATTTAATATAAACATGTATTTACATATTATTTTTAAATTTATATTTACATGTAACGTATTTTGAACGGAAACCTAGGATTACTTTCATCACAAATTACCAAATTTGTTTGATATTTAGGTTCAAGTTATATAATGAAAATATGTACAAATCTCATGGTTAAAAAAGTATAAAGTGAGTATCAAAAACTGATTGTTAAAAATGTATTTTGTGGTTGTTCAATATATTTCAATGAATGAGAACTTACGACGTAAGATTTCGGATGTAAGTCGAAATAGTATTAAGTTAAATTTCATAATAAATAATTATAATAGACATATTTATATGAATTTCATAACTTTTATTTCTGATTCATAATTGTTAATTAAATGTAAGTAAATGATTCTTTAGATCAGTGATTCTCAAAGTGTGGGTAAAATATTTGGGAGGTCGCAAAAAATTCTGGTTGTTTTTCTACACATACCCATTCTTCGTGGGGGTAGAGAAACTTTTTATGTACAAAAGAGGGTCGCAAACCACAAAGTTAAAGAATCACTGGTTTAGATAAAATGGAATATATTTGACGAACATTTTAACAAAATTTAATACACTTTTCATTTTTCTTTCATGAAATATAATTCGTCGTAAGTACAAAAGGTTGTAAGTTGATAATTTAGTATATATTCAAGTTTCATGGTTAAACAAATTTCATTTTTTTTCAATAACTTTAATAAATAAATTTACTAATTAAATCTAATTGGATAAATTTTCTAAATTTCTTTAACCACAATATGTAAAATAAATGAATCAATACTGACAATTCAAATAATTTAGAAGTTTATTGAAATATATTTGAATCAATTGAAACATCATAGAGTTCAGTTCAATCACCTTTAGTTAAATTCGTCGAATGAATGCTCTTGCAAATATGATTGCGAATGATGTATTCATTTTCGTATTCCCCGAGGATTTTGGCATTCGAATCCAAAACACACGCCTCTAAATAATTTTACAGATTTATATTAAACCATGACTCTCTTTTTATGTTTTCCAAAAACTATACGATTCGAAAATTTCGCGTTATCGATCATTGGCAATGCACCAAAAAAATTAAAAATACACAGTTTTATAAACTACTTTGTAACTAATTGTATCATAAATAAATATTAAATTTTTTATAGTCATAAAAAGTTTTTATTTATTTTACTTTTTGACTGTTGATATATACGTTATCATTATAAAATAATATTGGGTGAAGTAAAAAGTTCTGAGCGTTTTGTCCCATACATCGAGTTTCTTCTTGAGATCAGCCTTATGAAAATGGTACGAAACGGTTTTCTGGCTAATCTTCAGTTCCTGGGCAATGGAATAAATGCTCGCATGCCGGTCCGAATCGACGATTTCCATGATTTTATCAATATTTTCGACAATTGGCCTACCAGAGCATGTCTCATCTTTGACGTCCATTTACCAGCACGGAAGCATTAGAACCAACGCTTTGCTGTTGCATTCGATACTGTATTGGATCCATAAACAACACAATTTTTTATGGCCGACTGCTCCGATTCACCACCTTGGTTTTAGTGGTACTGAATCAAATTTTCTCTTTTTTACTTCCATTTTGGAGTGCTCTAACACACAACTGGAACTAAACACAAAATGTGAAAGAACTTTTTTAAAGCGTTATGTCGCCATTAGTCGAAGTATAGAATGATAAGATGCAACGTATACCTCGTGATATATGGCTCACTAAAGCCATGTAACGAAAAACGCTCAGAACTTTTTACTTCACCTATTAGTTAACGACAAATTGATGGAAGAAATCAATTTGAAGGATTATATAAATATGTTTCCTATTTCTAGAAAAAAATTAAAAAAACTAACTAAAAATATTTCATAAATAAAATAAGACGAAAACTTATGGTAACAGTTAATTATTATTTATTTTATTATGATTATATAAACACCTTTTCATTCAATTAAAATTAAAACAATTACGTTTCTACCCGTAAATTCTAGTGTTAATAGAATTATTTTGTAAGAAAATTTCTATTGGGTTATTTCATCCTTTCAATATAGAAAACATGTATTTACTTATTGTCAAATTGTGGTAAAATGCAAATAAAAATATATGATTATTGAATGATTCTCTTAATAAAAAAAGTTATTTTAATCATTGATAATAACAAGAAATCGTTTGCATCAAAATCCACGAATTTTGCTTTGTTTAACAAATTCCAATAATAATTGGCTCATTTGGGAATTTCCCCGAGTTACGTAAAAGCGACGCGCGAATACGTCCATGATTTTCTTTTTATTAAGCGAAACTTACGTCCGCTCCTCATAAATCTTAGTCGGCAATCGAAAATTTATTTACTCGCATTCACTGATTTATCCTTCATCTAAAAAAACCAAAAAAATAGAAACAGAAACTACAGAGAAGTCAAAATAAGAAAAAAAACATACATACAAACGCTTACGTAAACTTGATGTGTGTATATATAAAGCGAAATATTTTTGGAAACGGAAACTTATGCAATATTAATAGATTTTGCACTCTGCATAGAGGAAACCTCGCACATAAATTTTGCTTACTGTTGCTTATTATGTTTTTTTGTATTATATATTTATATAATATCTTTTTTCTTCGTTATTCCCCAGTTTTGTTACTCATCTCCTCCATTTATCACGGCCAGACTGATTTATCTCTAGAGATAATACGACCAAAAAAAAGCGCTCATTTTCGTTTTCGCATTCATTAGTTACGGCCTTCGTAACTATACCATTGTGAATACAGCATAATCTTAGTTTTAGAGGCATAGTAAAGCCATAATACGATAGCCGTTATCGTAGAGAAGGCTAACTTATTTCTACATCTCACCCATTATATTTAGTTATTCAACAGATCGATAGGCACGAAGAGCTTCGAAGAGGAGTTGCTCACCTGAAACAAGAAACACGTAGGAATTAGTAATGAAACACACACAAAAACTAAATAGATATAGTAAAAAAATGGGGGACAGATATGAACGAACAAAACGTAATTATTTTCAGGCTAAAATGTAATCCCATTCATTACGGATTTGATTACGAAATTAATTTCCGAGCTTTCCGCTGAAGTTGTTGGAACACTGTTATCAGTTACGCAGACGTAACCACTCTAGTTAGTAGCTGCCATTCTCTATGTCTACTCTATGAAAACTTCTGCATATTTGTTCAACACACAAATTACACAAAATTAATGTATTATATTTTTTAAGTTATTCTGTAATCTTATTTAAGTACAGAAATAGCGTGGCTTCGATCAGTGCGGTTTCAAAATTCCAAAATAAACTACATTTTAAAATGTTGTTTTCATATTTTCGAGCTATTATTAACTTTTATGCGGTTTTAAAGTCCGCGATTAGTCCAGTATCAAATAGTGCGGGTTTTCGTAGAATTGATTACACGCACTATGCGAGATATTCCTGTATATCAATTAACTGAAATATTTTACAATTAATCGATCTACAATTAACAAAAATCTTTCATAAAGAATCAGCCAAATCTTCTTAATTTTATACAAAATAAACGCAAATTAAAGCATTTTTCATAGATTCGTAAACTTATTTCATTCAACTGAAATATGTTCTAAATAGTCGATGTTAATAAAGAAATTAGATAAATTCATAACATTAATAAAGAATCAGCTAAATCTTCTTAATCTTTATACAAAACAAAGACAAATTACAGCATTTTTCATAGATTCTTAAAGTTATTATAATCAACTGAATTATGTTATAAATAATCGATGTTAATAAGGAAATCAGATTAATTCATAACATTAATACAGAATCAGTAAAATCTTCTTAATCTTTGTACAAAACAAACACAAATTAAAGCATTTTTTTTTTCATAGATTGTTAAAGTTATTACAATCAAATTATAAATCTTAATAAAGAATCAGTAAAATCTTCTTAATGTTTGTTCAAAACAAACGCAAATTAAAGAATTTTTCATAAATTCTTAAAGTTATTACAATCAACTGAAATATATTACAAATAATCGATCTACAATTAACAAAAAAAAAACTAATTCATAAAGAATCAGCCAAATCTTCTTAATCTTTGTACAAAAAAAAACACAAATTAAAGCATTTTTCATAACATCAAAAAATAAACAAAATCTTCTGCATTTTGATTCAACACAAACGAATGTATGCATTCATTGAGTATTTTATAATTTATTGTGTAACTTTTTATCAATGAACTAAAAGATGTCTACAATTTATATTAATATGATAGATTCATAAATTTTCTAAAAATCAGCTAAAATTTTACTTATTTGTTCAAAACAAAACCAAATGAATGCATTTAATATATATTTTTAATGTTACAGCAATACCTCGCATAGTGCGGCTTCCATTAGTGCGGTTTCACTGTAGTACAGTTTGAAAATTTCACAATACAATAAAAATTTACAACTGAAACTACGCTTACAGAAATCGTTAATGGTATTATCTTGTTGGAATTTAGAAACTTCTTGTTTAAACACTTCTGAGCAAATTACAAAGTCTAATTTTACTTTACTTTCAGCAGTTTTCTTGCTTTATTTAAATAATTTAATTACATTTAGTTTATAACAATCAAGTCAATTCACAAGAAAAACTATTCCACAAATAAATTTTTAATACAAATAAATGTATAGTTAAAAAATACTATTGGATAAATGAAGACATTAATAAAAATTACGTAAAAAACATTCTTTCATATATTATAAAATTAGACTTTGTAAACTTTAGTAGTTTTTTTTTATTTAAATTGTTGTAATTCAATTATTTATTTGACTAGAGAAAAAAATCAATCATAACATTGATTAATTAAGAATCAGTAAAAAATCTCTTCTAAATAAACACTTACAACTATGACGACTATTAAAGGATTCATTGCTAAATCTGAATTTAAAAAAAAAAACCTTAACAAATAGCAAAGTTTAATCTTCAGAAACTTCTTTAATTAAATTAATTTGTTTAGAACTTACAAATATATAGAACAATTATTGAAAAAATTCACTACAAATATTTATTACTAAAAAAAAATGTGATTACATTGTTTATTTTATTTGAGAAAAACGAATCAAAGCATTCGTTAAGAATAAGTAAAAAAAACTCTCACAACTATAACAAGAATTTTAGGAGAGCGCTAATGACTTTATCATGTTGGAATTTAGAAACTCTTTGTTTAAAGAAGTTTCAAAGTCTAAACCTACTTTGATTTATATAGTTTTCTTGATCATTTAAAAGTATCTAATTCATATAGAAAACGTTTATTTATATTACTAAAAAAATGAAGATAAATGATTTATGAAATAAAACTTTTATATTAGGAAAAAAATCGTTATTAATTTATTGTATAACAAAATTTTACTAATTAATTTAAATACTTAAATTATTATTTCGTTCGTACAAAAAATCTAATTAAGCAAAAAATACTTTTTTGTTACAAAAAAAAGTTGTAGTTAAGTGTAATTAATGAAATTAATTTAAATCGATTTCCAATTGTGTAACTTGGATTGAATCCAAGAAAACGACGATCATATTAATTCCGCATTCGGTTAGCAAACATTGGATTTGACCTATAATGAAAATGTTGTACACTCTAAATAAATGCATGGATATTACACAACACTCAGATTACTCAACGCACGTTTCCGTAAGATGTGTAATAAATATATGTAAGAAATATTACGATATTTATAATATTACCTTACATTTTTTTCTTTGTATTTGTTGCTTTCTGCTCATAGAACTTAATTAAACGAATCGCGATGCGAAAACGATTTAACTTAATTAAACCCATATTATTACATCCCTCATTCTCTATTTATTACATAAAGAAGCGAGTGAAATCATATTTTAATAGGCTGCGCTTTTTCAGCGATTTATTTGCAATTGCGTTACATTATAGAAATCAGCGTTATTCACGCGCGCGTAACCATTTATTTTTTCAAATAAACGTAATTAAATGTTTCACTAATTACAGTTATTGCAATAGTAATTACGGTTTTCCAATCTATAGGAAATTCATTAATATTATATTTATTATATTTTCTTTATCCATGTTGAATATTATTTATGATTATATATGTGGCATCAAATTACATAGATATTTATCTTCAATCTTGTTTTTTTTTGTAAATTGTGTTGGTAATTACTTCTAGTGGAAATAATTAAAATTGTAATTAAATTAATCGTATTTCGAAAAAGTGATTAAAACGTGTTATTACATTAATTTATTTAAAATTATTTGAGTGTAAGACGAAATAGTTGTAAGTTATAATTGTTGTAAGAATATTTTAATAAAATTATAATACAAATAATTTAAGGCCAATAATTTTCAAAAAAATTGTTGGAAAATATATTTAAATAATTTGTATTCATTACATTTTGTTCAAAGTATTTCATAATAAATTTTGCTTTATGAAAAATCATACATTTTTTATATATAATTTAGTAAATACATTAGCAGCGTTCATCGTAAGTCAAAATTGTCGTAAATCGAAATGCAAAGTTCGGAATTTGAAGCAAAATTTGACTAGAATTTCTACAAGAAGAAAAGAATAACATCCAAGAACTTATGAATGAAGTCTTATAGATAATTCAATCAATAGGTTTCGAATATGTCGAAGAAGAGGATATCAGATATATATTGAATTCAGAAAATGATGTTTTTTCAAGAGAAGCTTTAGAAAACTTCGTTACCAAATAAAGATGTAATTAAATTATTTTGAAAACTTTCAATTTAATCCAGATCCAGATTTAGTTTTATTGTTAAGCAATTATTAAATAAAAAAGAAGAAAATACAAACAATCAACTTTAGACTAATATTTTCAAATGTAATTTGAGTTTATTATGCAAGTTGAAAAACACATATCGTTTTCTTTAAGAAGGCAATGATATTTGTACCTCTAAAAATGAAGTTTCGATTAACGAAGTCATTTGGTAGAATGTAACCTATTCATCAATCGAGGTATGACTGTAATAGACACATGTACATTAAAATTAATAGCTTTTCTTAATGATTTAAACCTACTTTACAAAAAAAAAATCTGTTGTAATTAAACTGCAATTCATTAAAAGTACAATTAAATTAATCTTAAGGCGAAGGGGTGATTAAAATGTATTGAATTATCGTAATTATCAAGAAACATTTATAAACATCTTTAAACAATTATAGTCAATAATTTTATAAGAATATATTAAAAAAATACATAAAAGAGTTTTTTTGGTATAATTTAGTATAAAAAAATCCAAGGGTTTAGTGACGTCGGACGTAAGTCGAAATAATCGTAAGTTGAATTCCATGCATAAATATAATAGCCATTTCATTTAATATCTTTCCTTTATAATTTTCATGATTGAACATTACTGTTCTTTTTTTAATTACTGACGTTAATTGTACATCAATTCATTAAATTTACAATTAAATTAATCGTATAGCGAGTAAGTAATTAAAACGTGAGGAAACATTATTGCATTACCATACTAATCATTAAAAATATATGTAAACAATGTTATTCATTCCATATATTCAAAAACCATTTTATTGAGAATATTTTAATACAAGGTTAACGTTGTTATTCTTGATGTTGTTGAGTTTTTTTCACGCATAATTTAGTAAATAAATTTCGTGTTTCTTCGTTCCAGAATATATCTGTTTGTTTAACGCGTAAATAGTGTAATTTGCGTTTGGATGATCGCCGATGGTGATTGCATGCTTCGCGGCTTCCGGTATGAGCGAAGAAGCACGACGGAAGAGGTTAACGGTAAGAAGGTGTACAACAATGACTGGCAGCAGAACGACTTCCTCGTACTATTTACGGGCTAAGTACATGCCATTAAAGTAGAGATAATCGGAGTCTAGCGGAAGACAAAGTTATTCGATCATCTCAACCGAATCTGGTTTTAGATGAAATATAAATAGGTTACTGGGTTCACGTACGTTCCATTAAGGCTGGGACCCACAAGACATCAATCTACTTAATTGGGCCCACAGAAATAGATTACTGTGTTCACGTATGATTGAAGGAGTCTGAGTCGTTTTATCCATGGGGCCCACAAAACTTTAGAATCTACTTAATTGTTGCCCAGGGCCCACATAAATAGATTACAGTGTTCAAGTATGTTTGATGAAGTCAGGGCTGTATTACCATTAGGAACAGTGTCTAGAATTTTGGAACCCACAAGACTTTAATATCTAGGTAATTGGTACCTAGGGCCCACATAAATAGATTACTGTGTCCACGTATGATTGAAGGAGTCTGAGTCGTCTTATCCATGGGGCCCACAAAACTTTAGAATCTACTTAATTGTTGCCCAGGGCCCACATAAGTACTGTGCCTCCTTATATATCGGGCACATTGCTAGCGCCCACAAATTTTTGAGGACCAACAAGACTTGTTTATTTGGGAATAGTTGAATTAGAATTCCTTCCGATTATCACTGATGCCTGGGGCCCACCTCAACCTTAATGCGGGCATGTATTAAGTCATTAAAAAAAAGAAAATTAAAGCCTTTGTTCATTTGCATGCGATGCATCAAGAGTGGAACTGATTGCGTTGAATTAATAAGTTCTGTAAATGTATAATTTCCGATTCTCTTGTATGCGTTGAATAGAGACTGTGAGAGGTGCGTGGAATGCGATTAAAATATCGCGTGAGATCTACCCGATAATGAAGCAGAAATAAAACGGCTACCGGCAAACTTAAAATAAACGTTTGAGAAGTCTCTTCCTACATAATACAATAGTAATTTCATTGGAAGAATCTAACACAGTGGAGCAAAGAGCCATTCTTAATATATTTCCTTGTGAAATTAATACTCGTACATAATATAGGAGCCGCAATTTTTCATCAAAAGAGCCGCAGGTTGCCGACCCCTGTTCTAACATACGCAATTGTTACAGCTAAGCTTTAATGTCCCATTTTCAAACTTTATATTATTTGTGGGTACAACTAATTGCGGCCGCTTCGAGCGTATCCTTTGTAAATGTTTCAGTTGTGTTTCCATTCTTTTTTTTTAATTCCTTTATTTCCGTTGAGCTTATCCAGAGGTAAATCAGGCCCAACCTGCGCTCCGTTTCCTCGTAGTTAATTATAAAGCCCTCATTATGCTCGATTCCTCTCCCATGACTCTATTTCCGGCACACTCTTCTCCTTTGCCGCGTTATTACTCTTCTCTTTATCCTCTTTGAAAGAAAACATGAAAAGAAAGAAAATAAGCTCTCCATGACCTTCGACATCGTCCATACTCCCTCACCAATTGCTACATCAATTATACCCAATTAAAGCATATAAAATATTTTTTCCACTCTCACATCTTCAATAATATAAATTGATTAAGTACATTCACTTCTCGAGTTACAACGAAAGTTCGGTCATAAGTCGAATTTCATTCAATAAAACATTTTATCGTAAGTGTAAAAATTCGTACATCGCGAAATTACAATAACTATATTTTTTTATTTAAAAACTTTTTTTTTTCTTCTCAAATACGCAAATATCTATAAATCTTCTATTTTCATTAGATAATAAGGGAGTAGCAGCAGCAATAAATTTCCATCAGATTCGATTACTATATGTAATACATTGTCGTTCTTTCACTTCTCTGACATTCCGACGAAGGTCTACTTTCTTAACTCGCTGTTAAAGTCCATTAAATTTTATTACTCATTGTGAGAGCATGCCTCATTCTCCGCTTTCGATTTTATCTTTCGCGGATTTTCCACGGTTAAATCTTCTCTACCTTCTGTGCCGCTACTCTGCTCGCACGCATATATAGAAAAAAATATGATGATGATAATAATAATAATACTTCGTCTGATGTTAATCGTTTCGTTTCAGAGAGACGTGGGCGTGTCGCCGTGAAATTCCTCTTAATTTCCTGTAAATATGAAATGCAGTCAAGGTGGCTCGGATCTTATATAAATTTACCAGCAGTCGCCCGACGACAAGAAGATTAATTCTGGATGAGACTCGCCGTGCTTTAGCCTAGTTAAGTAATCCGCAGAGTGCACGAAGAAAGTGTCACTGCATTTCCAACAGGTCGAGGTATAATGTAAATTCACTTTGTCATGTTAACGCTTCATTTATTTATTCTTAGACGTACGAAAATGTACATGTTACTGTCACATTTGTGACATTGTCAGTATTAGAGATATTTACAACATTGAAAATAAACAGATTACAGTAAAACTTATTTTTTACCACTTAATTTGCAAATTGTCCGTGACCTTGAGAATTGACATCTGTAAAATGACAGAGAAACTGAAGTTATTTGAAACTGAACACTAAAGTTGTTTTTAATATTGACATAGTTGACAATTTTGGTTCAGAGTATGATGAAAGTTGTTTGCAAGCTATGATTGACATTGACAGTAGAAGTTAACTTGTTCAATACTTTATTCGCAAGTTGTGCTTGACATTAACATAATATAATAGTTGTTTACATCCTAATTCGTAAATAGTACATGACCTTCACATAATTGTAAATAGTCAAATGACAGTCAAATTTAAAATGTTCACAACTTACTTTTCAAGTTCTGCATGACATTGTCGTAATTGATATATGACAGTTGAAATAAAGTTTTGTGCAACTTAATTCACAAGGTGTGTATGATAATGATATACTTGATAATTGTCAATTGTTTGCAGAAAATTGAAGTTCTTTGATATCTTAAGTAGCAGTGCGAACAAGATATTGATATAATTGAATAGTAAAACTGAAGTTGATCACAACTAAATTATCAAATTGTCAAAAAATCAAATTGTCTGACATTAAGATAATTGACCATGACCAAATGATGGTGAAACTGATGTTGTCCATAACTTAATTCACATTCATTCACAGCATAATTTTCAACTTGTAAGTTTTTGATAACATTGATATATTTGAAATGAAAATAAAAAGTGTTTCATATCTTAAGTAGCAATTTGTGAATGTCATTCTTATAATTGACGACAGATCGATAACAGTAAAACTGAAGATGTTCATAATTAATATATCAAGTTGTGTCTGACATTGACATAATTGACCATGACAGTGAAACTTAAGTTTACTCAACTTAATTATCAACTTGTACGATACATTTGTCAGTTCACAACATGATTTTCAACGTATATCTGACATTTACATAATTAACAATAATCAATGTCAATTGTTTGCAACTTAATTCGTAAGAAAATTGAAGTTCTTTTATATCTTAAGTAGCAGTACGAGCAATATACTGATATAATTGAAAATAGTTTGATGACAGTAAAACTGAAGTTGATCACAACTAAATTATCAAGTTGTCAAAAAATCAAATTATCTGATATTAACATAATTAACCATGACCAACTGACAGTGAAACTGATGTTGTCCATAACTTAATTCACAAGATATATGTAATATTTGTCAGTTGACAATGAATCTAACGATGTTCACAGCAAAATTTTCAAGTTGTAAATTTTTGATAACATTGATATATTTGAAATGAAAATAAAATTGAAGTGTTTTATATCTTAAGTAACAATTTGTGAATGTCATTCTTATAACTGACAATAGTTCGATAACAGTAAAACTGAAGTTGATCATAACTAATATCTCAAGTAGTGTCTGACATTGACATAATTGACCATGGCAATGAAACTGAAGTTTACATAACTTCATTCTCAACATGTTCGTAACATTTGTCAGTTCCCAACATAATTATCAACTTGTATCTGACATTTACATAATTAACAATAATCAAATGTTATTTAAACTAAATGTTCATAGTTTGTTCATAGCTTAATTTGGAAATTGTACGTGACATTTATATACTAGACAAAAGTTAGATGATGTTCATACTACAATTTTTCAGTTTTGTCTGAAATTGACAGATGATAGTGAAATTGAAGATAATTAATAATTCTCAACGTTGTACTGACATAATTTATAATAGTCAAATTATAGTAAAACTGAAGCTGTCCACATGTTAATTCTCAAGATGTGTCTAACATTGACATAATTAAAAATATATTGATGACAGTTTTGTGCAAATTGACATTGACATAATTGGCAATTGACATATGACAGTTACTTGCACGTGATATTAACATAACAGACAATATCCAGATGACAGTAAAACTTAATTCATAAATTCTGTGAAGTATGCACGCACCATTACAGAATAATGAATTACTCTCAAAGCTATCCATCAATTCAAAAGACGTCCAAATAAATTGATTTAATTGACTGGTTCGAACATCAAAGCGTTCTCTCATTCACCGAATCGAGCCCACCTGAAGTAATTATTTTCAGGAAGCATAATCCTTGCAAATCCTTTTCATTCGTTCCAATAATCTATTTATATATATAAAAAAAATCATATCTTTTTATTTTTGGTTAGCCAAACTTGATTACGCAATTCCGCTCGGAAGTGGCGGACATACATCAAAAAGCCCCGAGCGATGTAAACGTTTACCTTTCGGCCGAAAATAGTCAACAACAAAACAAAAAAATATCCGCGAAGCGCAGCAAACCGAAACAAATGCATTTCGCAGCGGTAATATTTGGAAATGAAATACAAAACAAAACAACATAAAAATTCTAGCCATTCCGCAAATTTCCGCGCAGCAAATATTCAAACCGAATGGTATGATGGGAGAGGTAGAGTATTTCGACGCAGCTTTTGAAAATAGAGACACAATTAAATCGCGCTTTAAATTCCGCAACAACAAAATGATGTGAACTCTACGCGCGTATTTTTGCTTCCACTGTTTTTATTCTCTCTCGCCGAATAAAAATTAACTAAAAATAATTAAATACAAATAAAAAGCGAAACAATAATTATTATTTCGTCTCTGCAATCCAATTAAATATCATGCAAACACCGTGGTTCTCGAATCGCTGCGAATCTACATTAAACTAATTTGTTGATAATTATTTTTCATTACAGCGCATTTCGCTAATTTCATCCGATTTGATGTGCTCTGTTTCATTTCATGTTATTCGAGAGAACAAAAAAAATGATGTATTCATCATAGTTATTTCGAGGTTTCCCTTAAAACCACTCGACTTTCCTCATTATCTCATACACATTAAGCAGACTTATTTTTAGGATCAAATTCACTTTCTTAGTCTCGCTGCAAATGAAAAGAAATAAGAATAAAAAACATAGGGAAGAAACTCAGCTGAAATACCACACGAGCTCGGTTTTAACATAAAACCAAGGTTTATTGCTGTGTTCACTTTGAGGACCGGCATCTTTCGCGCTTGTAGCCAGATTTTTTAACAAGACGGGAGTTGTTTTATTGCTGCGAAAAAATTACGTGGCGTTATGCAATTTTAAACTTTCGCAAAGGACGCATCCTCTTTCTTTCAAAAGAAACTACTAACTTTTTAATGCCAATTAATTTACTTATATTTTCTTAAAAGTTTGTTTTAAACAACAAAAAATAATCCAATTTTATTCTTGTAAAAATATTAAATACCAATTAAATATTTAAAAAAAATCGAAATAAGAGATATATACAGCAAAACTTCGCATAGTGCGAGTAATATTTGGAATTATTTGAAACCGGACTAATCGAGGAAATTGACATAATTGAACAGTGCCAAATGACAGTGAAACTGAAGTTGTCCACAACTTAATTCTCAACATGTAATTGATTTCGTCAATATCCGGAATTGTTTGAAACCGGACAAATTGAGGACATTGACACAATTGAACATGGCCAAATGACAGTGAAACTGAAGTTGTCTACAACTTAATTCTCAATATGTAAGTGACATTTTTCAGTTTACAGTGAATCTCAAGTAGTTAACAAATAAATATCAAAATTCAGACATATATAAAGTAATACCTCGTATAGTACGGTTAATTGATTTCGTCAATATCCGGAATTGTTTGAAACCGGACTAAGTGAGGACTTTAAATCACCATAAAAATGTACCTCACAAAATGAGACTTGACTGTATACATTGAAAAAATCTAATAATTTATATATTAACAAATGTTTGAATTCGAATTATTTGTTTCCTTATAAATATCAGTAAAAAAAATTGCAAAATCTTCAACGCTGAATAATATCAATAAAACTTGTATTTTTTTTATGTCTAACAACGCTTACATAATAATACTTTGCTGAAGTTTATTGTATACAAAAGAAATCTATTAATTACAAAATTGCAACAGTAATAAAATAAATAAAAATCATATGGAAGATTCATAGAAGTGAATCGAGTTCTACGTGAGAAATTGGCAATTATGTAATCATGAGTTGTGTAACGCGCTGTATCATGCATTACTAAGTATAAACAAATAGAAATTAATGAGTTAATTATCGCTTGATTCCACATCATGATTCATATTAATTTTTTCCACATTACTTGAATTTCTCAGTAAATTTAAAAAATCTGTAATTTCCTGTTATTTTTTTGTTCAGATCGAAGTCACGTTTTGAATATAAACAATATGTAATAAGGAATCAAATGAAAGTTACCACGAACAAGAAAATAAAGACATACACATCACTAAATAATGAGGATGGAAAGAGGTCGATGTTTACTGTCACGAGTAAAGTCGGTGTCGGATCGGTTGGAAGAAAGAAGAAGTAATTACTGACGGCGACGTTATGCAAACAATTTGCTTTAATAACATCTGCGCAAGGAGGAGGAGGTGCGGTCAAGGATATTTTCGTTTCTTGAGCACATAAAGAAGAAAGGAAAAAAGAAGGACCCTAACCGAAACGCGGATTTTGATCACATCTCGACAGGTAAATATTTGAACCTGGAATGCATGAATATTTCGCTCCGAGTCGGATGCAATATTTACACGGACTTAATTAAAAAAACGAATAATAATAAAGAAGAAAATCAATAAAGCGTAGCGTTCATTATTGACTGTCTGATTGCGTTTATCTATGCATTTTTTATGCAGATTTAATCACTTCCAAAGTTTTTTTTTTACTTTTTCGTTGATAATATGAATAGTTTATATTTTAGTTAGAACTAATAATGTTTATTGCACAAAACTAAACAAAAATAAAGTAAGTAAATATTGCATATAACCATATGACATTTACTTGTATATTTATTATCAAATCTATTTCAATTTTAGTTACTTTAACAGTAGATATATACTTTAATTACCAGTCCTAAAACTCACAATTTTAATTCATTTAAAAAAAAAATGTGTTTTTTGAATGTAAAATTATGATTGTACATTAAATTCTATATATAAATGATAGTTTTTACTTTATAAAAGTATCTTTTTGTGCAGTTTATTTGTATGTGAAAGTCCTCGATTAGTCCTGTTTCCAACATTGAAGGAACCAATAAAATGATATGTTTTTTGAATGCAAAATTATGATTGAAAATTAAATTCTATACATAATTGATCCTTTGTTTCTTTTAAACAAGTGTATTTTTGTGCAGTTTATTTTTATGTGAAAGTCCTTGATTGGTCCTGTTTCAAACAGTCCGGGATATTGGAGGAACCAATAGGAATGATGTGTTTTTTGAATGCAAAATTATGATTGTAAATTAAATTCTTTACATAAATGATCGTTGTTTCCTTTATACAAGTCTATTTTTGTGCAGTTTATTTGTATGTTAAAGTCCTCGATTAGTCCTGTTTCCCACAGTCCGGGATATTGAAGGAACCAATAAAATGATATGTTTTTTTGAATGCAAAATTATGATTGGAAATTAAATTCTATACATAATTGATCCTTGTTTCTTTTAAACAAGTGTATTTTTGTGCAGTTTATTTTTATGTGAAAGTCCTCGATTGGTCCTGTTTCAAACAGTCCGGGATATTGGAGGAACCAATAGGAATGATGTGTTTTTTGAATGCAAAATTATGATTGTAAATTAAATTCTTTACATAAATGATCGTTGTTTCCTTTATACAAGTCTATTTTTGTGCAGTTTATTTGTATGTAAAAGTCCTCGATTAGTCCTGTTTCCAACAGTCCGGAATATTGGAGGAACCAATAGGAATGACTTGTAAATAAATATTAAAAGAAGGATAAGGAAATTCGTGAATTATTTATTTCGCTTTTTATAATGTGACTAAGACTGAAAAGTGCGTTTATCAATTTAGATTATTTATTCAGACGTACTAATTACATTGTGTTTTTGATAACTTGAATAATTCTCGTTTTACTTGAAACTTAAAGTTACTTTTAGTAAATTTTAAGAAACTTTATAATATAATTGTGTTTTGGAGATTATCAAAAATATTGTAAGAAAACGTTTTTGTTAAATATTTGAATCTTAATTAAGTAATTGAGAGTGTAAATCAAGATTGAATGAATGAAAAAGGCTGAAAAGTGCGTTTATCATTTTAGATTATTTATTCAGATCTAATTACTTTGTCTTTTTGATAATTTGAATAATTCTCGTTTTACTTAGAATTTAAATTTACATTCCATGTATTTTTGTTTGTGTTCTGATCACTTTATCTAATAAAGATTCTAAATCTTTAATTAAATTAACTAATCTAGTAATAAATCTTACGTAAATAATCTTAATAAAGAAGATATGTAAATAAATATTGAAAGAAGGATGAAGAAATGTGTATATTTATCATTTTTTATTAATTGTGTTGATAATAATTTGCGTTTTACTAATAAATATTGAAAGAAGGTCAAAGAAATGCGTTCGTTTATGATTTTTTTTTAATTCAGTTTTTTGATAATATGAATAATTTTCTATAAACGTAGAGTAAATTTTAGTTCTATTTACATTTATTATAATTGATGCACTTTAACATTTGATGTATTGTTTCATTTTTATGTGTTCACTTTATCTAGTAAAGATTCACGTCTTTCATTAAATTTAGAAACCTTGTAATAAAGGTGTGTTTTTAAGAGCAAGATTAAAATTGTAATCTTTGTTGTTGAATCTTAAATTAGTAATCTTAATGAAGTGGGAGTGCAAATAAAGGATTAAAAGAAAAAGAAACGACTGCAGGTAAAAAAAAATTGCTTTCCAATCAAGGAGTCATCGGTTTGCTATTGCAATTGTTTGTTTTTCGCGCAAGGACGAGTGTCTGAGCAGTTAAGTGCAAATTGATTGGAATGAGTAACTGGCGTTGAAAGAGGAAGAGGAGGAACAAATATTGGTAAGAAAATTTGGTTTTAACAGCAGAGGAGACACCTCGTGGTGCATGATGAATCCAGAAGAGAATTGGAAACTCGAGGGAACGAGCAATAATCGTCATGAATAAAACATGCGGATTTGCAGAAGGAATAAGACGAAAAAGAACGTAATAGTGATGAAAGAGAAGGAAAGCGCATACAAACACATTGAATTTGATACCGTCGTTGAATCAGCGCTAAATTTATTTACGTCGCAACCTTGAGCAACAATTGCACGATTATATGGCAAGTTGTTTGCTTTGGGAAGGGGAGAGTCGAAGAATAAGGAAAGAAATGTTTGTAAGCACAATGGGTACCCTTGTTTGTTGCTTCAAAGGTTCGCTTCCATCTGCGGAGTATCGACACACATGTGTTTTCGCTCTCTCTAGCACACGTAATTTACCTTTTATTAGGAGATATAGAGTGAGAGAGAGAGTGATATAGGGAGAGAAGAGGAAGGGCAAATTAGGGCCGTGCACGAGATGGGCCGCTGCATTCGATCAATCAAATATTAATTAACAAAGTTTAATGGGACATTTCCAAATATTAATGGATTCCATCCGTGCTATTTTCAATTTATGGATTTCCGACACGGTTTTTCATCCCTACAAAATATACCATATTTAATGTAAGCGCGCATGCGTATACCATGAACACCAACATAACATTACACCTAGATTCATATTTAATCATCCACCTTGAAATTTGAATCTTACAACCAAATTTTTGTTCGTTCAAAATATACACTTTTTCTAAAAAACTTGTATTCAAATCATGGATTATATAAATAAATTCATGCTACATCTGTAAAGAAACCTACATAAATAGTAAGTTTCAAGGATATTTCATTAAACCATTTGATATTCCCAAAAAGTACTTACTAAAATTGTAAATTCTACTATATTACAAATTCTGTGATTACTTCTTTAACTTCATAATTTTTATTTGTTTTTTTTTCTTCAATAAAATCAAACCGTTTGGACTTTGGTTTACTTAATTGATTTATTTCAAGTTTTCTTCTTAATTTTTAATTATTTTCTAATTGGAACTTTGGACTTTAAATAAATTATGAAATAAATGTATATTTTTAGAGCAATAAATTGTATATAATAATTCTTGATTCTTAAATAAATAATTTTAACAAAGATGTGTAAATTACTATTGAAGGTTTAAGCAATGCATTTTTTTTACTTTTTATAATTTACTTTTTACTTGTCATTTTAAATTCAATAACATTGATTTTTTAGTCACTTTAACATTTGATGTTTCTTTCCTTAATTTCTTTAATTAAATTAAGAAATCTTGACTATAAACTTCATTTTTTTTTAATTTCAATTAAAAGAAAATCAAACCGTTTTGACTTTTTGCTTTATTCAAGCCAATAATTAAATTTACTTGAAGATTATATTTCATACTAATTGAGTTATTACAAGTTTTCTTCTTAATTTTTAATTACTTACTTATTAAAAATTATAAAAAAAATACTAATTTATTTTGTTGAAATCGTTAAATTTTCTTATTTATATTTAATCTCTACAAGTAATTAATTTTAAATAAATATTCTAAATTTAATTTATATTCACTATTATATTTTTTAATTTATTTAGAAATAATAAATAAAAGTATTAGATTTCAAGTTCAAATACATGAAAAAACTTTGGAATTTAAACATTTAGTAAGAACTGAATTTTAATATAATCATATTTTACACTTAAAACTATTTTTTGTGGTATATTTTTTCACTATTATTCACTTGTAATATTCAGAGTATTGTCTGTAAAAAAATCAAAACTTCACTTCACTTTCATTGACTTCTTTTAACTCTTAACTATTATTTAAATGCTTTAAGTAAGGACGATTTGCACATTTATATTTATTAATTGTCAATAGTCTATTTAAATAATAATAAATTCTTGCTTATTTTAGCCTTTGTTAAGTGATTTTTTTTTAATAAACGATCAAAATTCTATTAAATTCGATATTTATTAAATCATTTAAATTAAACATCAAAATTATAATAGTTTCATAGTTTTAGTTCATAGAAGTAGTGATTTTTTTTTATAAATTATTAATAAATATTATAATTTTAATGGTTTTATTATTTAATTTGCAAGAATAAATCAATCAAATTCAAAATTATTTTTTATAAAATGCTTCAAAAAAAAAATTGAAATATAAAAATACGTATGAAAATGCATTCTGTCTGCTTGTTAAAATACTAATATTTGTTATCTGTCCTATTTTTAAAACAGTAAATTGTGTCTACAGTCATAAAGATTATTAACTAATTCTAGTACAAACACAAATGTATCATAATATGTTTATTTATTTATTGTTCATTCTCAAAACAGAAACAACAACACAAGTAGAGAAACATCAATATTTACGTTCGCTTTAATTTATACATTAAAGATTTTTTTTGAAAGAAACTACCTTTTTTTATTGCACTGCTTCTGAAGAACATAAAAATATTTGATTTATACACAGTTTTCAAATACAATTACTTAAGTGTAGTTTTGTCACAGTTTTCAATAAACTGAATTGAACTTTCTTAGAGTTTTTCATCAGTTTTTAATAATAATTTAATTATTTTATATAATTTTATTTGAAAATACTTTTTTAGGCTTTTCTTAAATTTAAGTCACCAGTTTTCAATAACAATAAACCCATTGTTTACACAAATTCAATTAAATATAAAAGCAAACGATTTTTTTAAATAAAATTTAATATATTTCATCAGTTTTCAATAATAACTGATTTACTTTATACAAATTTAATGAAATATAAATTTCTACGTTTATTTTTATAAATTTTAGTTCTTTTCACTAGTTTTTAATAACAATTGACTTACCTTATACAAATTTAACTAAATATAAATTTCTACTTTTATTTTAACAAATTTTAGTTCTTTTCACCTGTTTTCAATAACAATTGATTTACTTTAAACAAAGTCTATTAAATATAAATTTCTGCGTCAGTTTTCAATAATAATTGATTTACATTATACAAATTGAATTCAATGTAAATTTCTCGTTTATTTTTAATAAGTTTTATGTCTTTTCACCAGTTTTCACCAATTGATTTACTTTAAACAAAGTTTATTAAAATGCAAATTTCTACGTTTTTTTAAATAAATTTTGCTTTACTTCATTAGTTTTCAATAATATTTGATTTATTTTATTCAGATTGTATGAAATATAATATAATATATGAAATATTGCTTTTTTTAAATATAAATAAATTATTTCATCGGTTTCCAATAATAATTGATTCACTAAGTGTGAATTTCTACGTTCGTTTCTAATTCTATTTTTATTTTCGCGCTACCAAATTTAACATACAATGATAATTGTTTACTTATAATTGCGTATTGTTAGATAATTGACGTTGTACACATTTCAAAACATTCGTTTTATCAATAGTTTTCACTTAATGAGAATTCATTTGAAAAAAAAAAACAAAGCTTAAAGAATATAGGAAAGTGAAATTATAAGCACAATTTACATATTGATTTATAAGATATTTTTTTACAGAGTTTATAAACAGTAATAATAACAAAAATAGAGAGAATTTCGAGTATTATTACTATGGATAATTGTGAGAAAGTTCCATAATTTCATCGAACAAATCATATTACGCAAATAGACTTTCTAAAAAATATTAGAAGCAAGCAAAAATCTATTTTTAAATACTTGTTTGAAGCGTAATTAAAAAAAAATAACTAGAAAACTTCCACTAATTTATAGTTGAATAATTAAGCGATTATTTATTAGCAAAAGACAAAATATATTTAAAAAAATCGAACTTTTGCTTTTCGATTAATAAACGTTAATAAACTAATATTAATGTTGGAATAAACGATCAATTATAGATAAATTATTTAAATTCAAGTAAATTAATTCTTGATTGAAATTGTGAGTGTGAAAGAGATGGATAAATTTTCGTAGAGAATGTGTGATGATGGTGAATTGAGTGAGAGTTAACATGTTCAAACTTCTGCGACAATGACCTCGTTTTATTGGTCGGGTCCATATCGGCCACATTGTAAACAGTTCGGATTTGGAAACGGCGATAGTTTCTTTCACAAATCTGTACTCTATGGTGGTGTTATTGTGGTTTGATAATCTCTGACACCGTTTCCAGAGAAAAAAAATGCATCGAACGCATTAGATAAAGGCTTGCTGTTGGTTTACAATTGTTGGAAATAATTAGATCTATTTATAATATCCGTATCAAGAGTTGAAGTTCTAAGTAATAACAAGAATTTATTTATTTTATTTTTTTCTATTGCTGTTTTGTTAGAAAAGTGATATTTATGTAAAGATATCCAATCAAAGTTTATAATAGATACAACATATAAACAACAACTTTTTAATGCATCAATCAATTAAGATTGTTTTTATTACAAAATTGTGAATAAATTTAACTATTTCGATTAGTTTACGTAAATACATTTGATGATTTCTTATTTATGCAGTTTACCTCGCATAGTGCTGATGATTGGAATCGTACAAAAAGAGACTTAATCATTTTTTTAATAAAAAAAAGTGTACTATTTAGAATTTATTTCAATTTTTCAACCAGACTATAGTGAATCCAGATTGATAAAATCCGCACTATGCGAGGTATTGTTATATAGGAAAGGAAAGTAAAATATAGAAATAGAAGAAGTAAAATTTTATTATTTATTAAGTAAAGAACTTTGATTTTATTTCAAAAGTAGTAATAATAAATATTTAACTATTTCATTTGTTACGTAAATTTCGATTAGTTTACGTAATTGCGTTTTTATATAAACATTTCTTATTAGTACTGGTATTAATTTCGTATTACTCAGTAAAAAATTAAAAAAAGGCGGGAATAATTGTTCAAACATCACCAAACCACTTATTTTAAAAAATGGCGGGAATACTTGTTCAAAACATAACAAAATCATTTTTGTTTGTTTTTCTTTGTTAGAAAAGTAGTATTACTTAATAATTATTTAAAAAAAGGCGGGAATACTTGTTCAAAACATAACCAAACCATTTCTGTTTGTTTTCTTGTTATAAAAGTGGATTACTTAATAATTATTTCAAAAAAGGCGGGAATACTTGTTAAAAACATAACCAAACCATTGTTGTGTGTTTTTCTTTGTTAGGAAAGTGGTATTACTCAATAATTATTTTAAAAAAAGGCGGGAATACTTGTTCAAAGCATAACCAAACCATTTCTATTTTTCTTGGTAGAAAAGTGGATTACTTAATAATTATTTAAAAAAAAAGCGGGAATACTTGTTCAAAACATAACCAAACCATATTTCTTTGTTTTTTTGTTAGAAAAGTGGTATTACTTAATAATTATTTAAAAAAAGGCGGGAATACTTGTTAAAAACAAAACCAAACCACTTTTGTTTATTTCTTTGCTAGAGAAGTGGTATTACTTCATAATTATTTAAAAAATGCGGGAATACTTGTACAAAACCACTTTAGTTTGTTTTTTTTATTAGAAAAGTGGTATTACTTAATACTTATTTTAAACCATTTTTGTTTGATTTTTATTTGTTAGAAAAGTACTTACTTAATAAGAATTTTAAAAAAAGGCGGGAATACTTCTTCAAAACATAACGAAACCATTTTTTTTGTTCTTTGGTAGAAAAGTGGTATTACTTAATTATTTTAAAAAAAGGCGGGAATACTTGTTCAAAACATAGCCAACCCACTTTTGTTTGTTTTTTGTTAGAGAAGTGGTATTACTTAATAATAATTTAAAAAAAAGGCGTTAAAAGGACTTAAAAACATGTAAAAAAAATCAATATTCAACTTTTTTTTATTAGAAAAGTGCTATTTTGTTAAAATATTTAACCAAATAATAAATGACAGTTTTTAATATTTGAATATGGAAATTGGTTTTATTTCAGAATTTTAATTAATAATAAATTTTCAGTATTTTATTCGTTTAACAAATTTCCTATTACATTACGTAATTAGCGTTTCTTATTCATGTAGTTCGAAGAAAATATTGTTTGGAATGCTTGGGTGTTGTACACAAAACGAGCGTTCCAAACGGAGAATGTGTCGAAGAAATACATAAAACTACCTAATGGACTATAATTGGAGCATTGCACCGCTTCATAAACATTCCAGATATAACCGAACATATTCAATTACGCTATAAATTTAGACCTTTAAACCAAATATTGTTTTGTATATACGTATATACATTAACACGATACGCGTATTTACGTATCATAACGAGTTATTAAGATACTCATCATTTAGGTCATCATTAAAATAATGGATGCTTTTAATATTAATGTTGATGAAGAAAAAAAAAACAATAATAATAGATGACTGAAATTTAATGAATATAATTTAACACATTTTCATTCGTTTGACATTGGATTTCGGTTATTTACGTCTCGAGTTATGTAATCTTACGGATCTTGCAACACGGCGGAGGAAGCGGAATTGCCCGAATCGCTGAAACACGTTTAGATTCTCAACGTAAACTAATAAATAATTTGCGTAAAGTTCAAAGAAACTATTTTATTTACCTACCAACTTAATTTCTCAAATTTCTACAAATTTAATAAACTAATCATTATGACTTGTTTCGCAACCAATAAAACTAAAGAAAATTCCAGTAAGTTCGAAATTAATCCTTGAAAATCTAAAATCCACGTATTTTTATAACCGGTTATTTAAGAAACCAATCTTCAGTAATTGTTTCGCAACCAATAATCCTAATCACAATTCCGGTAATAAAGCAACACTAATTTGGTGAAAGCTACCATTAATTAACCTTTTCCTAAATCCGTTTATATTCGTTGTTGGAAACGTGAGAAAATTATTTGTTAAAAATCTACAAATAAAATTTGTAATATTCTATAAAATATCGTTAAAAAACCTGGAAAAAAATGAAACTTTAACTTCGATGTTTCCACTGCGCGTAAAAAAGCTTCGCTCATTAAAATATTACATATAAAAAACAGCAAAAGTAAAAGCCATCATAATAGCATTAAAAAAAATATATATGTTATTATGATGGTTCTACCCACGCGCGACGCTCCGGGGCCAACTTTTTCTCTCTCAAAACATGCTCTGGCATCTCGCGAGAAAGCAAAACAAATGCTCGCTAATTTATCGTTTTTGGAAACCGGGGAAACGCATGTCTCAGTTATATTTTTTTCTCCTTCTTCCATCTTGACGTTAACAATTAATTAACAAGTTAAAATTATATATTAGAATTTCAATCGTATCATCATAGTCCAATAGTTTTCTCTTTATTATATTTGTTACCGCCAAATTTAGAAAGGTCGATTTTTTAAGCAGGAATGGCCAAACTATGGCTCGTGAGCCGCATGCGGCTCTTTAAAAGTTTTGATATGGCTCAAAATATATATTATACATTATGATTTCAGATTTTTTATAAAAAATTTATACCAAAAACTGTAAATGTAAATGCGGTCATCACTTTTATATAATACCTAAATATTTTAAGTAATACTTGATTATTCGTAGAATATTCATATTATTTCATACTTTAGCTGGTTGTTCTATACTTTAACTAGTTATTATATTAAATAACATTCATTATACAAAATAAGAATTAACTAGTTATTTCATGGCAAAAATGATTAAGCAATTTAGCTATAGCATAGGAAGAATATACGCGAACATCTTAGACACTTTAGCTAGTAGAATACGAATCAGTTATTTCAGTATTTCTTGGTTATTTATGAAAATATTTACATTGTTTAAACTAGAACTAATTAATTTATGAAATTACCTTATCATATTATCACTATACAAAGTATGAAATATAAGAAACAGTTATAGCACCGACATTTCTGATTTTATTTTTATAAACTTTATATTTGTTCATACTTTAACTATTACATTATCTAGTTATTACATAAATTAACATCATTCTGAAAAATCAAAAATAACTTTACTTTATAGTATAAAAGCATACGAAGTTAATTTTCTGATCTGATAATTCATATTTATTCACACTTTAACTAGAAATATTATAACATTTCCTAGTTATTTCATAGAATATCGAATTATACAATTTAACATATAAATAAATGTAAAACAGTTCTCTATTAATTTTCAAAATATTTCCATTTTTCATACTTTAACAATTTTTTCTATAACATCACCTAATTATTATATAAAATAACGTCATTATTTCAAGTATGAAATAATCGGTTACTTCATAGATCCATACTTTATCTATTACATTATCTAGTTATTATATAAGTTAACATCATTCTGAAAAATCAAAAATAACTAGTTACTTTATAGTATAAAAGCATAAGAAGTAAATTTTCAGATAATTCATATTAATTCATACTTTAACTAGAAATATAACATTACATAGTTATTTCATAGAATATCGAATTATACAATTTAACATATGAATTAATTTCAACCAGTTCTCTATTAATTTTAAAAATATTTCCATTTTTCAAACTTGAACTTCTTATTCCAATAATTAATTATTACATAAAATCACGACTTTCCAGAAAATATAAAATTACTAGTTATTTCATAGAATAACGGATTTTACTAAGTAACATGTAAATGTAAATAAACATTATTTCAATCTAGTTCATTCAGTGCATTTAAATAACGATAATAAGAGAGTAATAAAAAAAGCCCCAATTTCGGTTTAACCATGATAATCTGCAGTTTATTACATAAACCGACACTCTGATAAAAAATGTACGGATAAAACGAGAAAGGCGCGACAAAGACTAGAGCGCGGGAAAACTAAGTGAGTTCCCGTTGAAATCGCAAGTTACAGATTATTCTAACGGACAATTTAAAATCTATATTAAACTAAATTATATAATGACATTATTTATAATCATATTTAAAATTAAATTAAGAATTTAAGTAAGAAAATTTCTAATTTATTTCATCATTATTTCAAATATTTTGTAGAATCAATACTAATGAATATATTAGTTTGTATTTTATAAGCATATTTTTGTTGGTATTTAGGTCAGCTTCAATTCATATTAATTTAAAATTCATCAATGAAAATTTGTAAATTATAATTAAAATAATTAATTAGTATCATTGAATTGGATGCGTTTCTGCAATGCGTTTAGAAGAGTCATATCAATGACATAAAAACAGAGTTCTTAATTTAGTTGTTATATAGTTGTGGATGTTGTAATTAGTAGCTGCGTTCTTCGTAGTTGAATTCCCACGTTTTCTCCCATCCTCATTGCACAAATTTAGAATGACCCGAGTCAATTTTAATAATGGTTCAATAACAAGTATTCAGGTAGCGTGACGCGACCCGAAGCAACATTTACACTTATGTAAATATCAACGTTTGTACAAAAAAAAATGTAAATATGTAAGCGAAGAATAAATTTCAAAAAAATAAAAATAAAATAAAAATAGCTTCGCTTTTGCCTGCGCGCTGTGTCTGGATGCACAGCGCAGCATCATAACGCTGGAGCGGAATCATTTAACCTTTCGTTGTTCGTCAGTCAGTCATCAAATGGGAGTTTTTATTAAATTGAATTGGACATGCCGTTCTCGGAATACGAACACACACACAGCTCGACTATTATTCCCATTTCTCAGAGCGCACGCGAAAAAAAATAAATAATACAAATGAAAATATGATTACTGTTTTGGAAGAGTGAGAGAGAAGTAGGAGGAGGATAAATGGTAATGGAAGCGGGTAACGGAAAACGCATAGCGATTTCCCGAATGGAATGACGCGCGAATGTTTGTTACTTAAGTATGGTTTACTTAAAGTGGGTGACGCTGTGGATGCGCATCGTTTTAGGTTATGGATGTACCTGCTGCTTCTTTACCTTTTTAGTATCATAAACTGGTATCCAAAAAAAAATAAAATATATGGTAATCAATAGAAGATATGAAATCCAAATTGTTGTTGTCCAGGACGCACTGCTAACAGCACTAAGTCACCAACTAAGTCACTACAACTACCACTAATTTGATGATGATGAACGCCGGCGCACCAATAAGAACCAGGTGAAGAGCACCAAGTGGATAGAAGAGTGACAATAATGTAATAACAACAACAACAACGAAGTAAACAACAAACTTAGGTGGCTGGTAGCGATGATGATGAACAACAAAATAAAAAAAAACTAAGAAACAAAACACGCTATTCGAACTGTAAAATCGCGAGTGCTTCGGCTCGGGAACGTGTACAGAGGAGCCACAGACGCGCACCAATCGTGCTTAGCAAGCATGTACTGAACCGAGCCGCATCGAAATTGAACGAAACTCAAAAACGTGACTCGTGTGTAATATACCTGTTGAACGCGCCTGCGTTTCCATCGACCTTAAGTCATCAGCGGTGAAGACTCTAAGTCGCTTGAACACCTGCTTTTTGGGACTGGCCTTCTTCTTCATCATCATCATCATCTACCTCCTCTTCCTCCTCTACCACCGCTGCTCATTCTTCTTCTTCATGCATGCTTGGAACCCTTCCTTCCAAATTCCTCGTTGTCCGCAACAGGTACCCGGCATACCTGTTTTTTTCTTGTGCTCGACGACCCTTCCTTCACCCCAACGCACGACCATTCTTCTTTCACTTGAAATTGATATCACGCCTCCTCATGCATACTTACCTCTTATCATCAACGCACACCCACATTTTTTATAACATTTCTTTTCCATTTTCCTATTAGAATCTTCATTTAACATGTAAAAAATATAGGTTTACATTTGTTAAATGCTAAATGATGCTACTAATGGAAAATTATTTAAAAATATATATGATTTACGTTTTTAGTACAATTCTCATTGATAATTTAAAGAATTCCACAGTTGAAAAATATAGAAACTTAGAGAAATACTAACTTTTCTTATAAATTTACTTATTTTTAAAATTAAACTCTAAATGTAAATCCATTATAATTGTAAAATATTTGAGCGATAAGTTTTTAGTAAAATTTTCTCATTGACAGAGAAATGTTGACTATATGTTTTTAGTACAATTCTCATTGATAATTTAAAGAATTCCATAGTTGAAAAATATAGAAACTAAATTTTCTTATAAATTTACTTTTTTTTAAATAAAACTCTAAATGTAAATCCAATATAATTGTAAATTATTTGAGCGATAAGTTTTTAGTACAATTTTCTTATTGACAGAGAAATGTTGACTTTCATTATGCTTTTTATCATTCATTTTATTTCATTTCTTATTATAACTTAATGATAATTCAACATAATTGTAAAATATTTATAAATACTGATTATTTAAGATATTCCATAGTTGAAAAACGTAGAAACTTAGGGAAATGTTAACATTTATTATGCTTTTATCATAAATTTACAACGCACATGATTTTCTTATTAGAACCTATCAATTAAAGGCATTTTATTAAAACCTAACATATAAATCCAATATAATTGTACAATATTTAAAAATATATATTATTTCTAGGAATCATCTCATCTCATTTTAGGAATTTTATATTAGATCCACGTTAATATACAGACTTTTTACCACACAATAGGTATTTCTATATGTACAATTTCCTTCTACTTCTAAATGCATTATCAAGAAACAACTAAATTATTATTTAAAAAAAATCTATGAGATAAATCGATAAATATGAATTTAAAATTATTATCAAATACAGTAAAATATTTATGCAATTCTGATTGAATATTTAAGAAATTTTTGTTAAATATTTAAAGTGTGTAAATCTGAAATGAGTTTATATTATTCAATTTATGTTTTCACTTTATTAATTTAACTTTTAATCCCAGATTCAATACTCTTATATTATATAAATCTCTTAATATTAAAGATTTATATAACAAGAAAAAAGTATTTTTTTATTTAAAGAATTGATTATTTTTCATTAACAAATATCTAAAAAAAAATGAAAAAAATGATAATTTGCTTTTTTTTAAATATATTTAAAATTATCTTAATTCTTTGATTTATCTAATTTTAAATGACAATAAACATAGCAATACTCTATTTTTTTCCCACGTGTCTCGCACCAATAATAATTTATGAATGATTCGAAATCGCAGTTGGTTATTTTCAACAATGACGTTTTGTTATCACACCTATTCAAACATATTATCGTTTCTTATCACAAATTCCTATTCACATTATTATAATATTTTCTCTATACATTATGTAACAAATCCAATAGAATTGACAAACGCCTAAGAAAAAAATCATTAACATCTCAATTATGTATTATTTTATAGTTTTACATTGTTATTTAGTTTATCTCAGCTTAATATTTTTAATTTTCCTTTTCTTTTTGTTAATTTCAAGACATTTTTTTTAAATTTTAATATAAACATTTTGTATATTTATTGAGAAAATAAATTACATCACTTTTATAATCATGTTTGTTATTCTGTTAAAATCTTCAAATAAATTAAAAACTTGTAAATCTAAATATTTGATCAACATTATAAAACACAAAATATGATTTTTAATAGTGGTATAGTTTTTCCTTTGTTTTGTGATTTATTAACCATTGTTTCAGCTTGAGTCCAAAAAGATTTAGACGTATGCAAAATGTACAAAAAGAAAGGAAATAATACAAATTTGAAACAAAAACAAAATTTAAATTTTAAAATAATCACAATATTTAAACGGCACATGTATAGAACGCAGTAAGTTCTTGAATTTTAATATTTTTTACAAGTAAATTTATTTCATTGGGTTCCACAAATATCTGTTTATTTCCAAGGTCTGTAATTATAATTTAAGACTTCTGAATAAATTGTTACATAAATCTTTAGACACAAACATATGAAATATACAAGATAGAAATAATGCTTATTTGAGTGAATGCATGTAGCGCCATCTCTTGGAAAGTTTTAATTTTTGTTTACTTTTTATAAATTGTTATGTAAATATTTAGAAATATCACATATTTCCATAGACGAAATACCCTTGATAAAAATGTTCATTCAATGATCATTTGCTAAGTTCTTCATCCTCTAATATAATTACGTATCTCGCTTTGCATCCTGTTTAGGATCAATCCGAACTATAAGTAAATCCGAGAATAGTGCTCTACATACTAATGGGACTCCCCCGTTCCATTTTATCAAAGCACTTTTCTAATTGAATAATGTTTATTGGGCCGTGATTTATTGGCGCGGCCGCAGCTTTCTTAATTACCACACGCTTGGGAATCTCGAAGCTCCCGAGCAAATATGAAGATATCTACCATTAATTCCTCCTCATCCTCCATCCTCATCCCAACACCACCCTTCAAGAAACCCACGTCGAATCGCAAAACTTTCCATGATGCAGAGCAATCGATCCAAGCAATTTATGACCCCTTTTACTAGGTTTCTGGCCGCCGCACAACGCGCAAAACAACAACCTTAATTACGCATCGTTACATAAATCTGTCGTCATCTTCGGCGCTAATTATCGAAATGGATGCGCCGCTTTTCAGACATATTCCAAAACGCTTCGTCGCTCACGTCCAACGTTTATTGTTCCTTAAAATGTAGCAATCATTTCGCTGCTAAGTTGTATTTTATGGTGTCGGGAAGAGGAATAAAGTAATGAGCTCTCTATTTATATCACTTTGATTTTATGGGTTCTTCAAACTTTGCTTTACGCCATTCTCTATTTTAGAACAGAGATTTTACTATTTATCTTTATTTTCCATCATGAAAATTCAAAAACTTTAGAAGGAAAATCAATAATTCGTATGGGGACAAACATATACGTACTGGTAATTAAAGACTCGGTGCAACAACTGCTTTGTTAGCGATTCTTTCATTTGTTCATCATCATACGCTGTTTGATAAATCAACGTGTGTGCACAAACTCAAAAGCGAAATGTGTTTTTGATGCGTAAAAAGTATGCTCTTTGTACAGAAAACGTATTTGGTAACTCACATTTTTTTTGCTACGCAAATCGAATATGATTCAAGGTCTAATAATTATTAAATCTTGAAGAATCAAAGATGATTTTCAACAAAAATTTCCAAGTAAATTATCATTAGCAAAAATAATCATAATATTTAAACGGCACATGTACATACTGCCATCTTTTGGTAAGTTTTTAAATATTAATAATTCTAGTAGTTAATTTGTTTTATTGGATTTTATGTAAACTTTTCCACAAATCTTTGATTTTTTAAAGTTTGTAATAATTATTTAAGTCATTTAGTTTAGATACAATACTTTTGTTTGGAATTACCAAATTAGTCCTAAATGTTTATAATTAACTTGTATATCAACAAACATAGAATATATACATAATAAAAGAAATAATATGTATGTGAGTGAACGACAAATGCTTGTGATTCACAATTAACAATGACAATATTTAAAAAGATTTTTTTTTACATAAATAAGTGAACTTGACTAATTCCTATAAATGAAATGAATAATATACGAAAATGTAATAAATTTAGTTGTAGTTAGATAATAATTTTCAGGAAATTTTCAGTAAATTCGATTTTTGTACTAATTATCTAATGCAGTGATTCTCAAACTTTTTGTCCCACGACCCCCTTTTGGACATAAAAAGTTTCTGCGATCCCCCGAAAAATGGGTACCCCCCAAATACTTTACGCAACCCCCGGGGGGTGGGGGTCGCGACCTACATATTGAGAATCACTGATCTAATGGACTTAATAAAATTTCACTTGTTTTTATTTAGTTTAAAAATAACTTTTAGTTAATTCGATTCAATTGTAACCATTTTTTTATTTAATTTAAGAAAATACATGACATACAAAATATATTATAAATATAATAAATACATGAATATTGAAATTATTGTAAAAAATCGTATTAAATTCAGTACAAAATATTTTTTTTATCTAATTTTGTAATAGGTTTGGTTAGTTTATGAATTAGAAATAAAATTATTTCCAAGATTACTTGGATACTCTATTTCTAGAATGATTCCGAATTTATCACGTATTTTTTTCCTTAAAATAAACAAATTAAATAAACAATTCCAGAAATAAGCAGAACCTTGACTAGTTTACAGAAACTTAAGAAATAATAAAGAAAAAAACTTTTAATTCAACTTAAAAGAAATTTACTTTAATCAAATAATAAAAGTTTAACATACAATTTAACATATAATCATATATTTTATAAATTATTCAATAAATTTGGTGTATTTGTTTTATAAATATTGAAAGCAAAAAACATTTATAATTGTAGTAAAAAATTATATAACTAAAACGAATATAGTGCTAACAAAAGTGATTTCAGGCGTATTAATACTATATCTACCTACACTTTTTGTATACCTTGCCCGATCAGAATGACCGGTCCTTAGAAAAGTTATTTTTTTATAATTAAACGTAAATAAGCGTCAATTTGTTACTGAATGAGTTATTAAATTAACAATATCCATAAAATGACGATTAAAATTAAGTTTTTTAAACATGTGAACGTAATACTAAAGTTTGAAAACGGTCAAATTTACCGTGATAAATTTTGTGTTAACAACAAAAAAAAATGTTAAATATTAAATTCTAATAATTGCTTCATTGGTAAAAAAAAATCAGAAACAAATTATAAATGAAATAAATAAATAAATACAAAGAAAACTGACATAATATAGTACATAATAGAGGTATCCTCCGACTTACGAACTTGTTCCGTTCCAAAGGGTTGTTCGTAAGTCGAATTTGTTCGTAAGACGGGGGAATTTTAAAACTAAATATATATATCTTACCATACTTTATCATGTTTTTCATTTTTATATATGTTAAATTTCCGTTTTGAAAAAATAGATTAAAATAAACAAAATTCTTGCTTACAAATACTTTTCAATGTAGACATCACAATTATTTAATAAAAAATCGACAAAAGAAACAAATGCAACAAAACAGATAGTACAACTTATAAAACATTAAACTTTATTAAAGAAATTATGAATTTTTGTTTGGACACTTAATTTTTTTATCACTTTATATCTCTTTGTAACAAGTTAAAGCTTTTAGAATTTAGTTCGTAAGTCCGCGAGTTTGTAAGTCGGGGGATATACATATATATATATACAGAAATACTTACAAACTAATTTAAAATGTATGATTTTTTTCAATAACACATAAATTAATGTATATTATTTTTATTATCTATTCAATTGTTTCTATTGCATTTTAAGATTAATCTATATGAAAATGTTAATAATTATAAGCATTATTATACATTTTCGGTTTTCGAAAATATTTTTTGTATATTAATAGGTTTTTAGTCAAAAAAGCAATGAAATATGCACCAGTTCGAGGACAGAAACAATTTGTACGAGTACGTATCAATTTTGAAACAGGTTTTCAAACAATATTTGAATATTTATTAATTGTCAATTAATTCAAAGATATTGTTTTTTTAATAAAATGACTAAAAATAAAGAATTTCAATTTCTTTTTAAAGTAATTTAGAAATATTTACATACAAATAAACCATGAGAGATAAAAATTAGTCTCAAATCCTGATTTTATCTAACAAAAAAAATACATTTCCCAGACAAAAAGTTGTATTTTTCAGTGAAATACAGATAAACGTCGTTTTGCGTCGGTTCGATTTACGCCGATTCACAATAACGCCGATGTGAAACGCTTATTAATTGCTGATTTTTAACTAAACCCTATAGTTACCTGTTCATTTTACGCCGATTCGATTTGCGACGGCTATTGTAGGAACGAAACCCAGGCGTTAAACGACATTTACCTGTACTTATTTTTCATTAAATTCTAAGAGAAATAAAAGGAAATATTTTATATTCAAACATTTGGTATTTTCAAAAGTTGAAAAAATAAGGATAATTAACAATAATTTCCATTTTGTTTTGACAATATAATTCCCTCAAAATATATCTTCACAGATTGTATACTAATATGTTTTTTAATGATAAAAAGCAATATGCATTTGTTCGAGTACCGAATTTCAACATTTCGGTAATTGCCAATTAATTGAAAGATATTGATTTTTAATAAAATGATAAAAATAAAGAATTTAAAAAACTTTTAAACTAATTTAGAAATATTTTCTGTAGAATCTTCAAATTATGCATTTTCGGTTTTCGAACGAATTTCCGACAATTCGTTTGAAAACTGAAGTCTATGCGTATAGATTATTATAGATGATTATAGATACTATTATAGATAGATTAGAACATCTGTTCGAGTACCGAAACATAAAATTTGTGCGAGTACCGAATTTCGAGGCCTATTTTCAAATAGTATATGAAAATTTCATAGATATTTATTAATTGCCAATATTGGAGCAAACATAATAAATTTATTTGCAATGATTTCAATAGTTTTACATATGAATATTTAAATCTATATAGATTAAAATGAGTGGATTGCTAACCATGTAGCAGTTATAATAAAATGCGTCGAGGGTTGCGTTAATGTAAACGAAATGAATGGTACATATGAATTTGCCGAGATTTTCAGTTGCGAATGCTGATGCCATTTGATGCTGTGCACATTTGCGGCGGGAAATATAGTTAAATCCATAAAAGCCATTAAGGGACGACACTGTACGCAAACCCTAACAGTATTCCCAAAAACAGATGAGCTGAGTGAAAGTGCAGTAGTAGTAGTAGTAACAGCTAACAATGCCGAAAACAAATTGAGCGGTTGTCGTCTACGTACTTAATTAGGGACCAGATGATGGCGGTTGGTGGCGTCGCGACGCTCCGTAATATCAACCGACTAGCAACAACACAACAAAACTACATTTACGCAAACAGTAGGGTTGGGTAAGTGGGCGGACGACGCACCCCTTCATCGCAAGGGCGCAACTTTCTAATTCAATTAACGCTGTATATTCAGTACGCAAACTACATCCCACCCTGTATACTATATATACATCTACGTTTTCCTTTCCTAACGTATTTTTCCTTTCATTATTTTTTTTGCTGCTGTTGTCAGCATACACACTCATACATCTCACGTGTATTTTATATGAATTGCGCCGACACCTTTAAAACCTCGTTAAGTAATCCACAGTCGCGCACTTAACGTAATGAATTCGCCGAATTGAATGGCGCAGACATCAACGAAAATAAAATGAAAAATACTAAACTGGAGTTGTGAGGGGTCTTCGAGAAAAGTCGCCGTTGCAGTAGTTCTTCTTCGTCTTGCATTGTGGCCTCTGGAAATTAAATTAGAAACTTTTCGACCTTTTCCCCATCCTTTCCCACAGGAGCAAATTGTAAATGCAAATTTACCGCCGCATTTGTGTGCACTACTGGTCTCTCTTTCTCTTTGCAATTCTGCAACTTTAGTTAATTTTTTTTTCTTCTTTAATGCAAAACAACATCAAAATATGGACGCAGACTTCCTCGAAGATAATTTATAATGAATTAAAAGATGCATTTTCAGAATTTTCTTCTAAATTAAAGATTTTACACAAATTTTATCATGTATTTCATTATTAGTATTTATTAAATTTTAAATAAAAAAAAAACTACTCTTAGTTAGTTTTAATGCAAAATAACATAAACTTCCTTATATAATTTATAATAAACAAAATAAATATTTTCAACTTTTAATTCTTTTACAAATTCTCGTAATTTTGTTGCCATCTTCATTAAGTTACCAAATATATTTTGAATTATTATAATTATTTTCTCAGATAACTCAAAATTATATTAAAATGTATACGTAAACTTTCTCAAAGAAATTTTCTAACAAAAAAGATATTTTTTTTTGGAGATTTTAAAATTTTCTTTCATCGAGATTTTCTAATTAAATTACTAAATATATTTCTGCATTAGTATAATTCAATCGTATAATCTTATTGATTTTTGTATATTTTCAACTTTTAATTTTCCTACTTTGAAAACCTTGTAAATTTCTTAAAATTTTACCTGTTTCAATATTGAATATATTTCTTCATTATTATTATTTTTATTCTATTAGAATCTAATAATTAGATCATTTCAAACGTTATATAAAGCATTTTTGATGTAAAAGACATGATTTTTTTTTAATTTTATGAAAAAGTCTGTTATTATTTTCATCAAAATAAACATTTTCAGTTATTATCTACTTAAGATTACTTTATTCAATTACTTTCAATTATATAATTTATAGGGTAGAGGAGAGAATAATAATAGAAAAAATATTATGAACAACAGACACGTGCGGTTTGTTACGAGACTTATTGTTGCTTCAATTATAGCTCTTTAGATAATCCGAACACAATGAAGTAAACAGCAATCTCTTTTCATCTTACATTTCTTATAAATTGATTGCAATAGGAATCATTATAGTAATAACAAAATATAACGATAGAAAAATAAAAAAAATATGATAGACTTTATTAACATTTCTATAACTAAGTTTTAACTTAATATTTTCCAAATTATTTTCAGTTTCAGTCAATAAAAAGCTTAATAACAAGAATATTTCTAAAATCAACAAATCAAAACTGAAGAAATTACAGAAGATTTCTTCAATTTCAAAGAAATATTCCATATTTTGAAACTATTTATATTTTTCCACTACTACTATATAAATTATATGTCAGAGAAGATCTAAGATTTCTTTACTAATACAAAAACTATTTATACTTTGCTAGGTTCAACTTATTACTTCCTATTTATCTTAGTTGAGAATTTAATGAAATACAAGTGTTCATTTTTGTTATATAAATATTTACAAAAAATATATGAACATTTTTTGTGTGAGATAAAATTAGGATTTGTGAATAATGTTGAATAATTTCACTTTTTGTATTTATATGTAAAAATTTCTTAGATTAAACTAAAAGTTTTTAAAATTCTTTATTTTTTTATCATCTGTTAAAATTCTGTATCTTTGAAATATTTGCATTCAACTAGAAATAATTACAAATAATTATAATGTGAAGACATATTCTTATTTGAAAATGAAATTTATGTAGTTCACATCTTAAACTTTATGTGTGTATGTAAATACTTTATAGATACATTAAAAGTTTTTAAAATTGAATAAGTATGAATAAGTTTCTAATTTGAAATCATATTTCTTATTTGAAATTGAAATAAATTTGTTACATCTTAAAAATTTTGTTTGCATATAAATATTTGTTAGATTATGTTAAAAGTATTTAAAATTCTCTATTATTTTTCTCATCTGTTTAAAATTCAATATATATTAATTAAAAAAAAAAAGATTTTTTTGAATTTGCATGAAAATCAACGATCAATTATAATTGTAATATGATATGTTTGTGTTGGGTAAGAGGAATAAAGGGATTGAGGTCTTGTGGGTCTGACTGACTCGACTGACCCGAGACCGAAAGTTGGAGGAATTAAGCGTGGGCCTAATTGGCCGAAACGATGATGAGTCTAATCAGCAGTACGTGATGAGATCACACAAAGCCAATGAAAGCCATTTAATGCCTGAACGACACGTCATCTCAGTCATCTATGGACGAAGAGAGAGAGAAACAGATGGATGGAGGGAGAGTGAGACAGAGCCCTAAGTGCAATACCCGTCCGTCCATCCATTCATCCAAACATCCATCAATATTTGCCATACCCATTATGACGTTTGCGGTTACATTCGTTGCAATACGCACGTAGTTGCGTTTAACGGGCGAGTAATTATTTACATGCAGCAACAATACGCGGATGCGGGAAACGCTGCAACACGTTTCGCAAAAAAAATCCATTACCGTTGTGTGTGCATTTGCATCAATATTCATATTTCGCAGCAACCTCTGCCTCCCAAATGCTCCTGATTGCGTTCACCTATTTTCCACCTGCACAACTTCAATTTGTAATTAACCGAATTTTCTGTTCGACGCGTTCAAAATCAATTATTTTATTCCTAAACGTTAGTTATTTATTAATATTTATAAAAACGAGATATTTAAAAAATAATTTCCCGAGAATTCTCAAGAAAACTTAGTAAAAAGTATATAAGTAAACTAAAATTGGTATTAACAATCTAAAAAATGCAATAATAATGATGAGAAAGAAATAAAATTTTATTAGTATGTTTGAAATTAAATCAAATACATTAAATATTTGTCATGTCTGTTTATCTATCTAGAGTAAGTCCTAACTAACTCCTAATAAACTAACGACTAAGTCAGACAATAATACTATTTAACATAGTAATGCTTAGTTCAAAGGGACCCACGAATTAATAGGATGCAAAGAACAAGTTTTTTTAATTATCTTCACTTGAAAACTAGAACAAAAACGTTTTCTGGGTATTCACATTGAAATTTGATGGGACCCACAAATTCAATGTAACTCTGCTGATGATGATCCTGTGTACAATCCACTTCTTGTTAAAACTAATATTTAATTTCAAACTCGCCAGCACAAATCTTTTGAGCAAATCTCCAAATCTAAGTAAATTTCACTGGGATGCAAAGAACAAGTTGATTTTTTTTAATTATCGATACTCGAAAACTGAGACAATAACATTATCTGGTGTCTCACTTTCAAATTTGATAGGGCTCACAAATTCAAATTTGTATGTGTCCTCTAAATAAAAATTAATGGGGACTCACAAGTTCAAATTTACATAAGTCCTCCAAATAAAAATTAACGTGGGGCCCACAAACTCAATGTAACTCTTCTTGTACACAGGATCATCCATTTCTTGTTAAAACTACTGAGACAGTAAGGTTATCTGATGTCTCACTTTAAAATTTGATAGGGCTCACAAATTCAAATTTGTATGTGTCCTCTAAATAAAAATTAATGGGTCACCACAAATTCAAATTTAGATAAGTTCTCCTAATAAAAATTAACGTGGGGCCCACAAACTCAATGTAACTTTTCATGTACACAGGATCATCCATTTCTTGTTAAAACTAATATTTAATTTCAAACTTACTAGCACAAATCTTTTGATCAAATCTCCAAATCAAATTTCTCTGGGATGCAAAGAGCAAGTTGATTTTTTTTAATTCTCAATACTCGAAAACTGAGACAAGAAGGTTATCTGGTGTCTCACTTTAAAATTTGATAGGGCTCACAAATTCGAATTTGCATGAGTGTTCTAAATAAAAATTAATGTGGGGCCCACAAACTCAATGTAATTTTGCTCATCCATTTCTTATTATAACTAATTTTTAATCACAAACTTGATAAATAAATCTAATTACAATTATCTACAAAAATAATTGTAACTGATGTGATTCAACTATAATATGGTATATAAAGAAAATCAAGGCGGATTTTGGCATGGTCTTTATATATAAAGATTAATAAACTTTGGTTAACTGAGGGCCCCCAAACAATGTTAGTAGGGCTCTGTATTAACATTGTACCTAACAAATTGGAACCTCGAAAAGGTTCAAAAGTCCAGAGACCGGGGCCTACAAAGTTGGCTTGTTAATTTCCCTGAATCTATTTCATGATTAACACTCTCACAATCTCTAATCATAGTTTCCCCATAGACTTCTATAATATGTTGTGAACGGAAACTGTGCTTCAATACAAACCACAACCCACATGCCCAGCTGTAGTTCAAACGAATACATATATATTTTTTATTAGCTGTAATCGCACACGCGTATAAATGATATAATTATCATCAACATTAACTGCCTTCCGACATGCGGGTCTTTAATATTTAAAAAGGCTTCGATCCAAAACGGTGCGACTGCGACGAAGAGAGATGCAAAGGGAGAAGGAGAGGACCATATAGTCTATGTGTCTGTATACAGATAGTAAACACACGTTTATATCGATGTGTTTTAGTGAGGCTTTGTGTGAGTGCACAGTATACGTACAATGCGCAAATAAACTACCAGCATGTCTCTTTCTATGCACGATTGTATGCGAGTGGATGGAAATACATACATAGTGACCGTATTTACAAATGGACCCAGGCACATTCGGTCCGCGCGCTCAAACCGAAGAAGAAACGTTCGCATTGTTCGCCATTAATTAAATTTAATTCACAACGAATGATATTACATAGATATTAAACCAAAACTGCCATGTGCAGCTCTTCGCTTCTCTTCGTTCTACATTTATTGTGCAAATTATCCATACATTTGGCTGCAACCAAATATTATATGTAATATTAATATAATTGCGGGATTATCTCTCAATTTCCGAATTAGATCAAACGATTTTTGTTTTGGGATTCGATGGTCGCCAATTCAAATTCATTGTTTTTTGTTCGCTTCATCTTCTTCTGTGTTTCCGTTCCAGTTGAAATCTAAGCCGCATTTCTGCTTTGCGAAGGCATCTCTGCTTTATCCTCGTATCGCATTGCATAAACGCAAATACGCACATCAAGCAATGCTGATTACTGTGAAAAATCTGCTCACGCTCAATATCCGATTTCAATATTACCAGTGTTTTGCATACCTTCTTTTTCTTGTGCTTCTTATATTATTTCGTTGTTGTCGTTTCATTGTTTTCCTTATTAAGCATTAAGAATCTCAAGAATCGTATTTTTTTTTAAACACTAACAATAATCAATAAAACTTTATTCTTCTAGTAATTACACAAATATGAAGTAAGTCTAATTGTTTTATTTTTTTTTGCAAATATGAAATATTTAGTTGATTTACTTTAAATTCCAATATTATTTGCAATTATTTGTAACTAAAAAAAATATTTTTGTTTTTAAAATAAATTATTTTCAAACCACAAAAAATAATAATTTTTGTCTTACATTTTTACTTTATTTGTTATTAGATTTGCTTTTAAAGTTTTGAAGTTTATTTGATGATTCAATGTCTACTTAATTTTTACTTTATTTGGTTTAACAAAAGATATTTTGTAAAATTTTTCATTGTAAGTATTTTTTGTTTTTTTTGTTTAATTCATCAAAACTATAGTTTTTTTTTCAAATACAATTAGTTAGAGTATTAAGAGAGAATTAAGCGTAATACAATTACTTTTCAAAGAAGTTTTAATGAAATTTTTCCATATAATAAAAATATATTCAAATTATTCAAAAAGTTAAAACTAATAACTTGACAACTGAGACAAAAATAGCCATGTTATGTTTATAAAAAAGTACTTAATTTTCATGAAAATTTCAAAGAACCTCTGATATGTACGCCTCTACAATATCCCAGCTCTTCGTACTCTTCACCATTTCACTGAATGGATCTAGCAGAAGTCCCAATTCTGCCTCCGCCTCGTGCTTCCTTCCAACCCATCTGCAGCACCCTAAAACACGTGTAATCAGAGCTATCGTCCTCCTCACAGTACCAGCACCTTTCGTCTTTGTTCTTTGCGATAAAGTGCAGGTACTTGTCAAAGCATCCATGACCAGACAGCGCCTGGCTCAGGTAAAATGTTGTTTCACCGTGCTTTCTGCTTAACCAAGGCCCTATTTGTGGGATTAAGCGTCGAGTCCAGGCTTCTTTCTCTGACCTGTGCCATTTATATTGCCATTTTTGCAGTTGAAGAAACACTCTAATAAGACGTAATTTTCGATATTCTTATAATACTAAATTAATTTTTCCACATCAGGTGTTGATGAACCGGGGTAAATTACCCCAAATAAAGTTAAATTCTTGGGGGCAATTATAATTCTATGTATCTATGAACATATATTGAAATTAAAGCCATGGGGTAATGACGGAATATGAATATATTTTGGGGTAATAACTAAAAAGGATGAGTCTTATGGTCCGATAAATAGATAAAGTAAATATGATCATATAATAATAAAATCTAATGTTTAAATAGAAAATTAAAAAAAAAATAGGGAGTTAATTTTTGAAGAGGATTTATTTGATATCAATAAATGAGACAAATGTAAATATGAAACGCTCTTTTTGCAGTGCATTGAAAATACGCGGTTTCAATTTCCATTTTGATCTGCCCCGAACGTCGAAACGAGCATCGCGCATATTGTAAATAACTGCACTGAATAATTTCAGAATTGTAAACATTCCGATAGATCAATTTTAAAACATAAAAAAATAAAACGATACGTTTGTTCTTTTCAAAACAAATTTTCATCATTTTCATTGAACCGATACCCAAACTGAGTTAAACTCCTACTGCTTTCATTTACTGAAAAAAATGGTAAAAAAGTGTTGTTAATAGATCCAATATTCTTCAATTATAAAAAAAATCTCGATTTACGGCTGTATTTTATAATACTTAAGTCGAAATAATCGTAAATCGAATTTCATGCTATAAACATAAAATAAACTTATCTAATTATATGTACATAATAGACATTTATATTTACAAGTACATCAGAACCAGAATCAAAATACAAAAATTCAACATTTCTAATAGACATATGTTTATATATATTAAGCTTTCATTTCTTATTCCGTAACTTCGGACGTAAGTTGAATTTCATGCTATAAAAATAGCTTAAAAGTATATAATCAGAATCAGAATATAAAAATTTAACATTTTTATGTAGCAAGTTTACTTTTCTTCATCTGTAAGTTCGCAAGTCGAATTTTATAAAATTAATGTAATATGCGCTCTTTTGTCCTGAGCGCTTTTGTCTGGTGTAAATTACAACTTTTATTCCTGATTTTTATGTCCTTTCGTATCCAATGATATTTCAATGATTATTCCCTTTCATTAACTTCCATATATCACAATTTCAGATTTTATCATGTGACATGATATTAATATGACGTACGTCACTGTTAACTTAGTTGCGATGCAGCATCAAATAATCTTTCCTATAGAAACTAAAAACTTCTTCATCATTTGCCAATTAATAGCTATTATTTCTTAAATATTTCAATTACATGCGTATATTTATTATCATATTTCTGGATTATAGTCATCATCTGTGCTACTGTTATTCATTTCAATCGAGAAATTGCTGTAATTTTGGGAATAGAAGAAATAAGTGTTGAATTGATGAACACTTTTGCGTTGTGAAACAGAAAATAAGTAAGATTTCCAATGATATTTCAATGATTGTTCACTTTCATTAACTTCTGTATTTCAAGATTGAAAATTTTATCTCGTGACAAGATATAAAAACGTATGTGTGCTACTGTTATTCATTTCATTGCTGTAATTTTTGAGAATAAAAGAAATAAATGTTGAATTGATGAAAACTTTTGCGTTGTGAAACAGAAAATATGTAAGATTTCCAATGATATTTCAATGATTTTTCACTTTTATTAATTTCTATATGTCAAAATTGAAGATTTTATCACGTGACAAGATGTAAAAACGTATCTGTGCTACAGTTATTCATTTCAGTCGAGAAATTGCTGTAATTTTGATAATAAAACAATAAATGATAAATTGAAGAAAACTTTTGCGTTGTGAAACAGAAAATAAGTAAGATTTCCAATGATATTTCAATGATTGTTCAATTTCATTAACTTCTATATGTCAAGATTGAAGATTTTATCACGTGACAAGATATAAAAACGTATCTGTGCTACTGTTATTCATTTCAGTCGAGAAATTGCTGTAATTTTCATAATAAAACAATAAATTGAAGAAAACTTTTGCGTTGTGAAACTGAAAATAAGTAAAAGTCTCTATTGATAAAGGCGATGATTGAATAAACAGTTTCAAAAGATGAGTGGGTCAAGGTGGCCGCAGAGATTCTTGTTGCGTAGCAAAATGAAAGTTATTTATTTACAGATGGCCGCGAAAAAAAGAGGCACAAACAAATGAAGCTGGTCTAGCCATTAACATTAACCCACATCGGAGAAGAGTTATTGTACAAACACCTTCACCATCTCGTCCTCCCTCGAGGGACAACCTCATCCACAACCACTTGGAGCCGCTTCTAATGCAATTTAATCCGTACGCAAATTGCATTATTCTTCCTTGCACACCTTCTTCTTTTATCGAATTCCCCTCTGCGAGCACTCCTATTCCTTCCGCCCCGTCGCCTCTCACCATTTTCTTCTTCTCAGTCCTTTCTTTCTACCCATATTTTTTTTTTCTTCTCGGTCTGTTCGTGGATTTAAAATATGTGTCGGGTCTCCTCTGAGCAATCGATTCCGGTGCAAAGTCATTCGGGACTTTCGGTCCTAAGTATCCCTCGGAGGGATGAACTGTTGGGATTTATTTAAATTCGTGAAGGGGAAAGGAAAATCTGGCAGCCGCGACGCGGCGCAAATCAAAATAGCTTCCTTTTTTCAATGATACCGAACACCTTTGCAACCCATATGCTTCAGCACACAAAGCATTCTTCATCCGCATGATCAATACTCTCGACCCTGCATGTTAAGGATAATACATATATTATAAATGTCCTTTAACCTAGAGGAGACGGTATAAATGCGAAACCGACAATAATAAATCTCCATTGAGCACCGAACTTACTTAAGACCTGGATGTGTTTTCATATATAGATATATATGTATATATATACTACATGTGGATGCGGATGTTCTGAACCGCAGAATCCGTCATCAAAGGAGAACCCCGTTAATACCACAGGGATAAATTCATGACTCCCGAAATGTATGCATGAACAAGATTTTCTGAAGTAATTGCATGCATATTATAAACGACTCTCTTGACGCCCCTCCAAATATGTATGCCGAAAAGGACATTAACACGAAACCGGTTAATTATTCCGAAACCGCCGCTAAAGAAAAGATTACAACAACAACAAAAAAAAAACAAACATAAAAGAAAATAAAAAGAAATGGTTTTAAGCGCTTAAATGGACACTGGCTGTTAATAAAATCTGTTAATGAAAACGTTAATTTTCCTCTGCGAATAGCTTCGTCGGTAATCAAAGCGGAATAACTTTAGTTTCCCATGCAAACAAAAATAATAACAATTAATCTGTGTTTGTTGTAAAAAATAATAATTAGTTCTATTTGTTTTTAAATATTTAATAAACGGGTCATTTTGACCCATAAATCTACCTATGGTTTTATTTGTCCGTAGTAGTTAAGTGTTAAGATGAATATTATTAGTGTTAATTTATAGATGAATAAATACTTCTCAAACTCAATTCAAATTCATTAATTCATGATAAAAAGATATAAGTTGAATCATAAGAAATATCCATTCTTCTAAAAGAATTAAGGCTAAAGTTAGTTGAAAGAAAAATGAGGGATTTCTTCATATTGTTATTAGAAGATTTCATCGTTAAAAAAATACAAGCTAATAAATTGAATGACGGGTCATTTTGACCCATAGGTACTACCTATGGTTTTATTTATTTGTCCGTAGTAGTTACGAGTGAAGATGAATATTATTGGTGTTAATTTATAGATCAATAAATACTCCTGAAAATTAATTTAAAAAAAATAGAAAAATGCTTCATATATGAAGATTTTCAGAACAAAGTAATAAAAAATAACTTCATGATTGCATTACAGAAATAATTGAAAATAGTCTTGAAAGATATACTTTTTTTATAAATACAGTAAGACCTCGTTTAATGCTGCTTTCATTTCTTATAACGCAGCAAAAAGCTTAAAATTTACCCGGATTCAAATTATCGCGGTATTTCATTGATTCTTATATAATATGATTATTTCCGAATACCTAGCGTTGTGCTTCCTCAGAATCTATGCTTCTTTCAGATATTAAGGTGTTACTGCAGAATAATTAATTGGAGAACGCAAAAATGTGATTCTGAAAACGATGAACCAAAAGAACTTGCTACAGATTTTCTTAGAAAAAGTTTAGAAACGATGACCGGAATCGTTGATCAAATTGTAGCGAATGATCCAAATTTTAACAGGAGTGCAAAAGCAAGAAGAGTTTTGGATGCGATCTGCTACCAACATGAAAAGACCAATAAAAGAAAAAAACAATTTTATTGTCATAAAATCAATAATATCAGAAGAGGTTTTGTTATATAAAACATATATTACAATGCAAATTACTATAATTACAACTTATTAATAAATTAAAGTGTTCCCGTTTTCCTATTTTCTTTGTGTTAAAATGATCTCCTATAACGCTGCTTCGTTAAGCGCTCTATCTTCAGGAACGCATCCAAAGCTCTAAACGATGTCTTACTGTAGGTGCAATAACGTAAGTAATTGCATGCATGTCATAAACGACCCTCTTGACGCCCTCCAAATATGTAAACCGAAACGGACATTAACATTCCGAAACCGACGGCAAAGAAAAGATTACAACAACAAAACATAAAAGAAAATAAAAAACGAATGTTTTAGAGCGGTTGGATTAAATGGACTTTGGCTGTGAAATCTGTTAATGAAAAGGTTAATTTTGCCCTCTGTTGCAATTAAATGACTGCGCGGTTTTACAGCTTCGTCGGTAATCAGCGTAAATAACTTTAATTGAACCATCAGAGAAAATTATAAATACAAAAATTAATTGCAAATAAAGAGAAAATTAAAAAAAAGCATGACTATGATGATGAAAATGAGTCATCCAGTGATATCATAATCGTTTACAATTATTATTATTATGCATTAACAATGCGGCAATTAGAGATGAGGTAATGTGGTACATAATAATGGGAGGCTAAGCTCGATACCGGCGATAAACAGTCGAGCACATAACCGTTTTATATGGTTAATAATAATTGTTGTATGGAAATGCGGGGAATCCCCTCTAGTGCGAATAAATAAATACCGGTTTTCGAGCGGATATTAAATATTAATCGTGGGGTTGCGCGCATCGATAATTCTATTTATTTGCATGCGGGTTGGCCTGGCTTGCCCTGATCTCTGATCCTAAGTCCCAATTCCAAAAATGGGAGTTTAATTTGAATGCATGCAAAACAATAAAACGTGCTCGCTGTGATCCACCACTTTACGCAATTGCGCGCTTTCACCGTACATTTCCAATAAACATCACACAAATACCTAAAATAAATAATTCAGCCTAAATTCGAATGCTATTGCAGTCATTTCAGGTCCGTATTAATTATTAAATATTATTCCATCTCTAAATATATTTCAAGGATAACTGCATGAAAATTGTTACAAATCAATAAATAAATTAATTTAAAAATATAATGAACATTTCAATTAGTTTTTTTTTTATAATAATTATACTTTTTAGAAACACATTTATCAATATAGATGAAATACGCAATTACACTTTTTAATCAACTGTACTACAATATGTTTTTAAAAGTTTTGTGTTCATTTTTAACACGTAAGTACTACGGATGGGTCAGAATGACCCACCTGATATTTGTTATTTGATATTTGTTCATTCTATTGTAATTCAATTGACCTTTTATTACAAGAATATCTCAAATAGTGCGGCTACCATCAGTATAGATTCACAATAATCCGGTTTTAAAATTTTAAAACAAACTAAATTTTATATTAAGTAAATTAAAAATAATTTCTAAGGGTCAAAATGACCTACCTGCTAAAATTAACGCAAGATTTGAATTAAATAGAAAATACAGTTTTTACATATTATTGTAATTTAATTGTGGGCATAGATCTTCCAGCATTTCTAATATTTTTTAGTGCACTAGTCGCGGCTTAGTAGTACTTATTTTAGTGTATTTTGGGTCAAAATGACCCGTCTATACCCATCTTAATATTACATATTTGAATTGGTTTCTCATGTACTAACATGTGAAAAATCAGTAATTCTTATATGTTCGACAATATTTGTCCAATTACAATAATGGTTCTTTTTAAGGAATGTTGAAGTCCTAAATGAAAAAAGGATTTGAAGTAACTGAAAGAATCAACTAGTTGATAAAATTTAAAGACTAATTTATTAAAGAAAATTTGATAAAATTCTTCAATCATATTTAAAAAAAATAAATATTTGGAATTAAGTATAAAAGAGTAATTAAAGTAAAGTCGTAGAATGTATTTCAATATTAAATCAAGTAATTTATGAAAAGCTGAAAAAAATGAAAAATAACGGTATTCAATGCAACTTGTACTTTACAAAAAATAATAGTCTGAATTTTATAATATCTTTACAAAAAATAAAATTAAAATGATATAAGTAATATTTCAATATGCAGAAAATATGTTACAATTGGCTGAAAAATCCGGTAGATTCTTTCAGAAATAAGTAAAAAAAAAGAAGTAAACGACAAAATAAAAACTATTGCATTATATAAATTTTCAAGTAAACAGTCTTGAAAGATATTCTTTTTCAAGTAGATATAATGACGCAGCGTTTCTAAACTTTTGGATTACTAAATGACAGCTGTCACTTTGCATCAATGCATCAAAATTTATATGTTATAGACAATTGGGATGCACTACAACTACAAAAGCTTAAAAATAATTGAATCATTAAAATCATGGTTAGATTTGACAGACTTTCATTTGTACACATTAAATATAAAAAATAAGCATAAATAAATATTTAAAGGAATATCTACAAATGTCTGTTAAATATATAATAAAAACTCTAATTATATTATTATATAAACTATAAGAAATAATTATATAATAAAATAAAAGACAATCTGAAAATGACTGTACACGAATTAAAAACATTCTTAATATAATTAGAATTAGGATCTGATTAAAAATGAAATTTTAATTATAAAGTATTGAATTCATATTTTGGATAATCTATAGACATATTTTGAGAACATTGCTTTTACAAGAAACTTTCAATAAAGGATTTTGATAAAACTATTTTATACTTTCAACTTGTTGTTAAAACAATGTTTATACCTTAATTAAACTTCAAATCTTTTAATCCCAAAATTGAAAATATAAGGAAACTATAATACTCAAGATCCATAGACAGTATCTATTCAATTTTAGAACGTAGTCTTAACTAAATTAATTAATACTTTAATCCTCGAACGTTTTAGTTCATAAGCTTTAATATATTAGAAATTTTCTGAATGAAACTTAAAAAAAATATATTGAACAAACAAGGATTTTCTATTATTAAATGCATCGATTGCAAATCGAGTATTCTTGAAACGTACGATGGTAATTAATCGCCTATTGTTGTCGTATTCCTTCCACAAACAATTCACATACCAAACGGATTCGTAATTAAATCACAATACTCAATTCCTGTTTATTCGCTGTTAAAATTACCTGCTTGCATCATTGAGTGACAAAACCAAAACTAATAAATAAATAAAAAAGAAACAATTTAAATTGAATATTACAATTACAAAAAACCTATCATAATTAATTATAAAATGTCGTAGGAAAAGTTAAAGAATTTTAATAATTATGAATTTTTTTAGATTTTACTTTTAGTTTGCTTTTATCAAAATTTAGTTTCTTTTAAATTTTTCAAACCGGACTATACTGAATCCGGACTGATCGAAGCAGCACTATGCGAGATATTATAAAACTAACATAATTTTACATATAAACTAACAATAAACATTTTATCCTTCGTAATTATCCGCATAAAGACATAAATATGAAGTTAAACTGTTGTAAACAAATATAAAGTAAAAGGCAAACATCTATGGTTTTGCATGATATAACAGAAACTAAAGGCAAAGTGGATAGAATTTCGTTTCGTGGTTTGGAAGATTGTAGTCATGTAGCATTAGATAAATAAGATTAAGATGGTGAAGGGGTGTCGACCTGTTATTTGCCTCATGCGGTAATCCCACGTTTGCTCTTAAGCTCTGCATACGCGGATTTCCTCCAAGATTATGAAATTAATTAATAACATAGCCTCCCCATGTACAAAACTCGGTAATTCACTTGAATGCACAAACAACGCATAAGTTATTAATGTTAAAACGTTAGAAATAATATTTAGTCATGCAGATCAAACATTGTTCATTATCTATTAAATACATTGATTTAGTTACTATTAAAAGAAAAAAAAAATATTACTTTGCTTAGTATTAGTTCTAACAGTCAACAAATTTATGTTATAAACAATTGGGTCATTACTATGATTTAGTTGCTATAAAAGAAAACAAAATGTATTTCTTAGATTAGTATTTTAGTGATAACTGTAACTTTAGGACAAAACGCCAAAATGTAATGTTATAATCAATTGGGTCATTACTATGTTTTAATTACTATGAAATAAAACTAAATTTATTATTTTGATTAGTATATTAATGACAGCTGTCACCTTATGTCAAAACGTCAAAAAAATGAATGTTATAAACATTGGGATAGTCACTATGATTTAATTATTGTGAAAGAATACTTAATTTATTATTTAGATTGGTATTTTAATGACAGCTCTCACCTTAGGTCAAAGCGTCAAAAAATGAATGTTATAAACAATTGGGTCATTACTATGATTTAATTACTATGAAATAAAACTAAATTTATTATTTAGATTAGTATATTAATGACAACTGTCACCTTATGTCAAAACATCAAAAAATGAATGTTATAAACATTGGGATAGTCACTATGATTTAATTATTGTGAAATAATACTAAATTTATTATTTAGATTGGTATTTTAATGACAGCTCTCACCTTAGGTCAAAGCGTCAAAAAATGAATGTTATAAACAATTGGGTCATTACTATGTTTTAATTACTATGAAATAAAACTAAATTTATTATTTAGATTATTATATTAATGACAGCTGTCACCTTATGTCAAAACATCAAAAAATGAATGTTATAATCATTGGGATAGTCACTATGATTTAGTTACTATGAAAGAATACTAAATTTATTACTCAGATTAGTATTTTAATGACAGCTGTCACCTTATGTCAAAACGTCAAAAAATGAATGTTATAAATATAGGGATAGTCACTATGATTTAGTTACTTAGATTAGAATATTCGAATATAGATTTAATATATTATGATTTAGTTACATTTTCAATTTTATTTTATGTTTTTTAACTTCTTCAGATCACAAATTATAATAGTTATGTATCAGTTAGTGAAGGATTATTCAAATTAATAATTTGAGAAAAATATTTCCAGTATTGAACTAATCTTGTCTTAAAAATAAAATTAAGTCAAAGTCATAAACAAAAGTATTAATTACAGCAAAAACCTTTCCTATTTTTCGGACTACAAGGCGCACTTTTTATTACATATAAAAATCAACTTAAAATTGGATTGTGTCTAATGTTCTTAAGATGTTTTCTAAAAATCGTCCCATAAATTTGTGTGCGTTTTATGGTCCGAAACATACTTTAGTTTCTATAACTAAATTATTTTTTAGTTTACGTTTTATATTATTTTTTCTGTTCAGAAATTGCAATATTTATCTATAAGTTAGTAAAATTGTATTTATATTAAAGATAAGAGAAAAGTATTTTGACTGTTATACTAATCTTGGTTTAGAAATAGAAATAAGTAAAAGTCATTCATATACAGAGAAACATTAGTCAAAACGGAAAAAGCTGTCAATAACCTTCCTCGTGTGTGTTTTCCAATCCATTAGAAATGTTTTAGGGTGAAGCAGTTTGAAAAAGAAAAAATATAAATAGGAATGGAAATTGTTGTTGATTTAACAGAATAGAAGTGTTGAACGTCCAAATTGATGCCAATCTCAGAGCGTTTCCACCGCTTTTTCCCCAACATCTTCTTCACGTGGATGGGGAAAATTGTTGTGAGTTGTTCTGTTCCTGTTCTCCCCTAACTGCGCATAGTTGAGAGAATGCATAAGTAGACATCATTTGCAAAAAGGAATGGAAGAAAACGCCTAAGGGCCGCTGTCAACTCAATGTATATACCTCTATTTAGAGATAATAGAATCCTGACGAAGTCGGAGGATGAGGAGGAAAAATGATGCGTAAAGCCGCTCAACAGGATACAATGTAAAGATAAAAGTAAATAAACATGCCGGTAAAATGAGAGAGTCACAAAAAATAGAAGAATGAAGAGGAAATATAAGAACGTAGCGGAAAACTGGGTTTCGGCGCGTTTAGCGCTGAATAACTTCCGGAAAATTGCTCAATTTACTTTAAATAAATTGCGTTTGCATCTCGATGCTTCCTCAATCTTAACTCAATTTTACTCAACTAGCCTCAATTGAGAATTATGGATAATGAACGGTTTCAAAACAATATACAATCATTTTTCAACTTACGACAACCTCGAGATACGACTATTTGCACTTACGACAACCAAAAAAAAAAGGTATTTTTTTGCAAAATGTATCATTTTTTTACAGTTTAACCATAAAATAAGAAATAGAAATATTATTTCAACTTACGAAATATTGATGATCGAAATATTGTCGTAAGTTGAAAAGTTTCTGTAACATAAAACACATCTTTCTTTTAAAAAATGTATACATTAATTCGTTGTTGTATTGAGTTATCCGCTTCTTTGGTCTTAGTATAAAGGAGAGATCTCGAGGCAAAATTTTGTTAATTATGAAAGAAAAATGCAGCGAGGCAGTTTCGGCCAAGAAATGAAAAATAATGAAATGAAAGGATAATACGGAAAGAATTGCTCTCGTCCCGAAACGGCGGAATGCACCTACAGTATTGTATTTTATTTTTATATTTTTTATTCGCTTTTTCTCCCATCTATCCGGGATTTAATTAATTAAAAACATTGCGCTTCGGTTCACATAATGGAACAACAATTATAATTAAAATCCGAAAAAAAAAGCAAGGACGACGATATGAAAGGTCTGAGTGGAGGATGAAGGAAAGGGTTTGGTGTAGTAGAGTGAGGTGGCGTCGAATGGTGGGGTTTCCTCTTTTTCGTGAAGAGAAGGCGGTGGCGCTGGAGATCCGAACAAAAGCCGAGTATTCTTGGAAAGACGCCCTCTTTCTACGTGCATTATGCAAGATAAGAACATTTACCTGGATTAAATTCTTTATTCGCTGAATGGATTTACTATTATGCGAGGGAGCACAAAGCAAAACTTTAATCAATCCTCTTGTAACACTGATGTAAATGGAACGACGAACGACCCTTTCCTCCTTCTTCACCTTCTCCTCTCATGGGAGACTGCATTATCAATTTTTTGTACGAAATATGATTTACCTTCTTCTTTGCTACTTCATCCTAATACCAAAACATTATTGTAACTTTTATGGATTTAAATATGTATCTTCTAACATTATCAGAGAAGATGTATGAGAAAGGTGGCTAATTTGGATCGCCTACGTTGGACCACTGCTGTAACTTGATCTGGAATGTTTACAATACCATTACCAAGATAGATGAGATAAGAATAAAACTAATTTAGTATATTCAGTTCAATTTCATATTGCCTAGAACACAAGAAGTTGCCTAAATTGAACCGATAATTAAATAAAATTATTTAAATTACTACAGAAAATTTGCTTTAATTGAAGTATATTTCCAAAACGACTAAGAATTTGTTGTTTAAGTAATTGATGATTTGTTCATGAAAAATACTTATTATTATATATTCTATATTACTATATAATAATTATATTTGTTTATTTGTCTACAATACTTTAACTTGTAGATAACTTTTTCAAATTGGAGATTTTCGTGTTGTTATTAGTCGAAATAGGATTTGTATTGATCATCGTTGCGAGATGGAACTGGGGCTTTGGCATGGTCATGTCGGTGCATGTGGAATATAGTTGTTTTCTCTCTCTCTCTATTTTTTTAATGGTTCATTTGTATTCGTTCGCTCTCTCGCACCGACTGAATGAAGTCGTTTCCGGTGGCAGTGTGTGTCTTTGTCTCTGCACGCGCGTCAACCATTTCCGATAATGTCCGGGCTGCGCCTATTATGAACAAAATCATTGCACCATCCCCCCATTGTGGAAATCGGCGGACGGAAACTAATCAGTTACCATTCAGCTCAAATAATAAACTGGCCGAATGCATTCGAATCCTGTGTGTGTGTGTGTATGTATGATGAATCCACGTAGCAGCAACAGCAGTAGATGCGTTCACATAGGATGCAACAGGCCTTACCGCCGGGTTTGTGCATCCACATGCAATGCAGGTGCAATACCGCACTTCGAGATGTGGATGAATGGATGGACGGACGGACGGACGCATGGACAGACCGCAATTACGCATTGAACGGATCCAGCCGGAAATAATCCAGGAACACCCGGATAATAAACACTGCCACTCTCGACCAATGGCGACGTCTGTTTTCAATTCGAAATCCGTCTTAATTAAGAACGACGTAATTGCAAATACAATCTACACTAATTGACCGCACACCGAACTCGACCGACCAGAAGATAAACGATCATCTGTCTACAAAAAAAAACACGCGATTTCTGTGTTCCCTTGAACTAAATAAAACTACCAAATTATCTTCTCATTTTCATTGTTTGCATTACAAAAACATAAGATTTGAAATTGAAGATCAGACAAAAACAACTTTTTACACTAAAAAAGAATAAGTTGCAGTTACTAAATATGTAACTTTGGTCGTTATTATATAATCCGATGAGTCTTATAGTGGGAGTCACGAAAAATATTTGGGGGTTGTAGAAATTTTTGTAAGTGCAAAAATTTGAGAAACTCTGATATTATCTATGGTTTCATAATAAATGAACAGAACGATTAGTATATTAATTTTAGTATAATAACAATTAAGGATCGAAAGTGAAACTATTTATGGTTTGTAAATGATCCAGAATGTTATGAACAATACATAGGACAGTACCAAATAGAAATATTAAGTTGATAATAGTTTTTTCCAAGTGAATATTTTCCCAATTTCTATACTAATGCCTAACTTTAACTAGGAACTTAGTGAAGTTTGTCTCAGTCAACATAAATATATGTACTCACAAAAATAATTATAATAACAATTAAGAGTTAATGAACGGAGTATAAGTGGAATGAAGATTATAATGTTAATCAAACACCCGAACTATTTGAAACCAGAGTAATGATATTTTTTATGGAGTTTGTACATTGAAACCAATTGCTTTCTATAATTTATCTTCAAATTGTATGTATTCAATTTAGGCAACTTCTTGTGGTCCAAAATTAAGCTTAATATTGAATTGAATTATTAACACTGTTATACATAATTGAATGTATGTATTAACTACCATATAAGCAAAAATTCCCTATACAAATTACAACAGTGGTCCAACCTAGGCGCCAGTCTAAATTCTCTAACTTTCTTATAAATTCTTAAGAAAATAAAACAGACATAAAATCTACTAAATTGAAATTAAATAAGTGTACTTTATAATGGTATGTGTTGCTAATTACTATATGATAAATATGGTGAAGATTCCTAATCCATTGCAACAGAGGTCCAACCAAGGAAACACTAAATTTCTTAACTATTCTTAAGAAAATGAAATAGATATAAAAGCGTAAATCTATGAATCTTATACTGAAGTAATTAATTGAAAACTACCAGAAGATAATAAATGTAAAGCAAGTATATCCAAGAGACACACTGTTATTAAAGTTATTGCATCTGTCGATTTTATATCTAAACTATTTATATTCATTACTATATGGTGAAAATTCCTAATCCATTGCAACAGAGGTCCAACCTAAGCAACGCTAACTTTCTTATATATTCTCAAGAAAACGAAATAGATATAAAAGCGTAAATATAATATTTTTATGCGGTTTTTATTTCAAGAAGCATTTTTTTAAATAACTATTTTAGGCCATTTTGACACGTTTTGACACAAATTGGCAAACCATTTCATCGAAAAAGATGATAATTCTGAACGAGAATTCAAGTTTTAACGCGAGCTTCAGAATTGCATTTCTGGATATCAGGAATTTGTACAAGAAAATAGCAAAGCCATCGCAAAGTTTAATCACTGATTATATTGTCAAAGGGCAAAAATCAACATGCGAAGTTGAGACTAATTTTACTTGTGAAGAATCATTATCTTCAGGACATAGATCTGATATGCTGACTATCTTTTCTAGCGATGAAAGTGATTTCGAACCTGTTCGCAAATTATGCCGAACACTCTCATGTAACGACGATAATTCTAAAGAAAAAATGTGAAGAAAGATTAACTTTCATAAACATTTTCTGTATTTTTTTTTGTAAAATTTTTCCATATTAATTTAGAAGGAATATGTTAAGATTATATTTTTCTGAAACTTAATAAACTTGTCTATGATTGTTAACGTTTTTATAAAATTATGAATAAACATTTCAGAAAGAATATAGTAAGACTAATTATTTTTCTGAAATTTATTAAACCCTTTTTATGCGATTTTCGGTATATTATAACTCATTAATAGTTTTATGCGGTTTTAAAAAAATATGGAACGTTTTGAACTTTTTTGTGCGATTTATGTTTATGCGCTTCCTGTGGAACGTATCTACCGCATAAAAAGAGAACCAAGTGTACTAAATGTGTAGATTACTATAAGATAGAGTAAATAATATAAATCTTATACTAAAGTAATTAATTGAAAACTACCAGAAGATAATTAATGTATACCAAGTATATCCAAAAGACACACTGTCATCAAAGTTATTATATTTGTAGAATTTATATCTAAACCATTTACTTTCATTATAACCAATGTTCTAAATTCTGTAATAGTTCTCCTATTTTTATTAATAGGTGAAGTAGATATAAAAGTCTTTCAATCAACTAAAAAAAAAACTTAGATAGCTCAAAAAAAATTGCAAAATAATCCTAGTCCAATGGTAGTTGTGGACAACAAATATTTTAGCAATTAATCATTCTGCAAATAAATTCCTGTATTTTTAGAAGTACGTAACTTCTAGTTAATCTCCGAATCCAGCCAGCACTGCGCTCAGTGCATTCGAATAAAGAAGAAAAAAAAAAGAGAGAGAGTGGAAATGCGAATGTTCTTTTTTCCCCGTCGAACTTCGTTCAATCACCATTCGATTCACTCTGTATGTCAATGTGTCACGAATCGATGAATCCGATTCGATTATAAACGGTCACTTAGTTAAGCTAAATAGGACAATTTCATTGTGATTTCTGCGCATACCTACATACACATACATTTATTTTATATTTTTTGTGTTTCATTCCACTCCGCGCACGAAATCCATTGTCCCTCTCTTAAACGCTTCAACTATTTGCAATTTACCTTTTACGTGCTTCATTTGCATCGATAATTTCTCCACTATATATTCGAGAAATTATTTTTTTTACATCTACAAAAAAAAATATGTGAATCCTTTTGTATTTTCTATATGAATTTGCTTAAAACTAATTAATTAGTAAGCAGTAAATCTTCAACGTTTGAAGATTTAAATAAAAGAATCCAATTAACATTCACTGTGAATGCAATGAAATATCTGCGTTTTCTTTTTAATTAGCAAAATGCGTTGCTTCTGCGTGTTTCGCTCGCATCTACCAATTTTTTTTTGTATGTATGAGAGGGTTGGGTGTGTGTTGTATTTTATTTTGGAGGAGGTCAAAGAGGATTAGGCCTAGAATTGTTATTACAACTTGCGATTCCCGAATCACATTTGCATAGGAATAACAAAAGGTGAACGCGAATAAACAAAATCGGACAGGTGGACGAGAGGGCTCTCGCACAATATTTGATTTGGATCCGAAAACAGTGATGTGTGTGGGACTAAAACAGCGTTAATTAAATATCACTGGACATCGATGGCCAATGTTCATCCACCACTGTTATTCATCGAAATTAAAATGTTTGCACGTTCGCAAATCATTCATCAATGATATTTCATGAAACTGATGAAGATATTTTATTCTGCAAACATATTTCTGTTAATTTCTGTACATTTTAAGTAAAGTCTTAAACCTTAACTTTTATAAATAAATAGAAAATTAAGACTAAAACCTAACATAAACGATATCTCCCAGTTTGTTAACCTTCGTCTATATAATGAAAAATGGATGATACTGAAGTCTCTATAAGTCAATAGGCAGTTAGGAGTGAAACCGACTATTTACAGAATTTGTTCATTGAAACTATTTCTTTGCTGCAATTTACCTCCAATTTTATTGGTTCATTTTAGGCAACTTCTTGTGGTCCAAAATAAACAACTTAATATTTAACTGAAATATGATTATCATATAGTGAAAATTCCCTATAAAGTTACAATATTAGTCCAACACGGGTCTATATCGCATGCCCGACAACCGAATAGACGGTCTTATTGAAATCCCGACGTTCGAAATCCTGACTGTATCAAAATCCCGACGTTCGAAATCCTGGCTACTATAATCCAGACAATCAAAATCCCGACTATATCGAAATCTCGACTACCATGAAAATGTTATTGTAGAAATTTAGAATAATAAAAGACACTGTCGGGATTATGGTAGTCGGGATTTTGACATAGACGGGATTTCGATATAGTCGGGATTTCGAACGTATGGATTTTGAGCCAGTCGGGATTTTGATACAATCGAGATTTCAAACATCGGTATTTCGATAGACGGGATTTCGAACGTCGGGATTTTGAACATCGGAATTTCGATAGATTTCGGTCTAAGCCAGGCGTTAGTCTACATTATCTAACATTCTCATATATTAATAAGAAAATGAAATAAATATAAAAGCATAAAGCTGTTGTACTGAATTGAACTTAAAAAAAAGTGTACTGAACTTTCTATATGTCATAAAACAGGTAAGTTTAAAACATCCTATTAATTAGGATCAATTATATTTATTAAGATATAAAATATGTCTTGGTTTGTCCCATCCATCATCACAAATAGGTCATTTTTAATACATTTTAATACAGACAACTACTGACAATACTGCTGAATAATATATAAGTTAATAAACAGTTTAAAGTTAAACTTCCTGTTAAATAAAGTTAATATTGATACATTAAATATCTCCAGGTTCATTGCCCGGCGCATCCATCATCACAATAAGTAATTTTTAGTACATTTGTACATTTCAATAGAAACCTGCTGGTAGTCATGTGGCTATAGTTAGGTCTATATCGCAAGCCCGACAACCGAAAGACCGTCTATTGAAATCCTGACGTTCGAAATCCCGACTATATGAAAATCTCAACAACCATAAACCTGACTGTATCAGAATCTCGACAACCATAATCCCGAAAATATCAAAATCCCGACTGTATCCAAATCCCGACTATATCAAATTTTTTTACAATAACATTATTAAATTATTTCGGAGCGTTGTCACCTTGTTGAATTATTCATAATAAACCTTAACATAATGAAATAATTTCAAATACAATTAGATTATTAATTGTTATTATTTATTATTAATAACAATTTAAAAGTCACTACGCTTCGGAATAATTTAAAAATGTTATTGTAGATATTTTCGATGTAGTCAGGATTATGGTTATCGGGATTTTGATATAGTCGGGATTTCGAACGTCGGTAATTTGATTGGCGCTATTTCGGTTGTCGGGCTTGCGACTAACTATAGTAACGATGTAACTATAGTTACATAGTGTGGCTGTATTACAAAATCTGATACGAAAATTGGCAGGTTCCAATCGCACCAACACCACAAAATGAGGGCCGATAAGCACCGAAAGGGTCAGAAATAGAGCAAAGAGAAAAAATAGAAATCATAAAATACACTCTGCTGAAGTAAGTAAAACATAGTGTTTACCCTTTCAGGAGGAAGATATTTTCCGATTATTCAAAAGGATATTTTTGGATTTGTAATGCAAAATAGACATACAAAAACACAGATTAATAGTTTTTGGAAAAACAGGTGAAACCACTAACTTTCTCAATTTATCAAACATCACAAAAATAATTTTCAATACATTTTAATAGAAACCATGAAATTCACACTGCTGAAGAATCTATTAGTAAATAGAAATTAAGGAGTAAATCCTCCTGGTAAAAATCTTACTATTTACAATTAGTTAATAACTATCTATAAGTCAATAAACAAACCACACGCGGTCTTTTGATCGTATTGATATTACGATTAGATTTACCTGTGTACAACATTACTTTAAAATCCTGTAGTTTGTAAAAAAATAAGCTGAAAATGTATAAAATGTACATAAAACGGTTCTAAATAAAAGAAAGTGTATTGTTTAATACCATTGACTTTATTGAAGCGGTAATTTGACCACTCATGGTAGAAATAGGTATATAGTAGCATTGGTATTATCTGTTAATTTAAATAAGATGTTTGCTGGTTTGTTACTAGTTCATTTTAATAAAAATCAACAAATATAGACTGCTGTCTAGTATCTATAAGTCAATATAAAGTTAGCAGCAAAACCTTTTATTCAATAAAATTTCTATTAACAAATAGTTATTAACACTATTAATGGAAATGAGTGAATACATTGAACATTGAGACATGTATAAGTATTAACCATTATTTACTACCGTCAAACATATTCAGTATATTTCAAATGTCTTCATACTTCTTCGTAGATTGTACTGAAATATATATAAGTCTATAAGCAATTGATATTAAAACCTCTTATTAATTACAAGATCTCTACTCTCAGCATCTATTACTAATATATTTTTATCATATTTTAGTAGACACCAACAAATATACACTAATTCATAATTTACAAGCCTTTGGAGAATTGGAAGTAAAACCTCCTGTTAAATAGACTTAGTACTAATTATGAGTTATGTTACCTGGCGAATTTACCATCTTATAATATGAAAATATCTATAAGATAATACAAAATTAGTTAAACCTTCTATTAAATACAGTTATTGTTAACTATTAACAAATCCACAAATAGGTGATACTAAAATATCTATAATTCGATAGGCAAATAGATGTAAAACCTTCTGTTATGTAGTATTACTATTAACTATAAGTTTGTTACGCATCCACAATTACAAATGGGTAATATTCAATAAATTTTAATAAATCTAAATACCACACAACTAAGAATGAAGAGTAAAAACTTTCTATTAAATATAGTTACAATTTACTTGTTAACAGTAATATGTCTTTGTTTGTTACCCGGCGCATCAACCAACACGAGGACTAAGAAGGGCGCTTAGCTGCAGCGTAATTAGTCCTTTTGAAGTGTCTGCGCTTCGGCTTTTTGCTGGACTTTAGACAATGCAGCGAGGCCGTAGGGATTGAAGAAAGGAAGGGTGACCTAATAATCCTATTACGTTCGCGGCAAATCTAATAGGTGAGTTTCACTTTAGACACGTTAAGTCTCAATGAAGCAGAACGATTATCCTTTCAGGCGTACTTAAATCCATAAAACCGGGAACTCTCAAAATCACCCTCCACCTCCTAGCGCGCGCTTTCAGAATTAAACATACCAATTATGGAATCGTACCTTGTAGAGTGAGGATTACGAAAACAAAAGCCACCTTCTGCCAATCGGGCTTTCGGCTAAATGTCATTACACACACGAACATGCCTTTCCTTTTGCTGAATTCCTGCTGTAGCGCTCAATAATTAAACCGGATTCCGAACTGAATTGATGTTTGTCAGGTATCAGAAATAAGATGAATAAAAATAATATAAGGACGCATAAATTCGCCTCGAGCACTATTCTTAATTAAGGACTGTGTTTACATATTTATACATTTAATCAAGCAAACAGCCTCAGGGTATGTTGCATCCGATGCAGGAACCTATTTATCTTTAAGTCTGCTTACAAATATTTATCCATCATTTCGAAAGATTATTTTCTTATTTTCATTTATTTACGTAATCAGAAAATCCGTTTTTCACTTTATATTTACTTTTTACTCAACGTAATTACTTCAATACAACAAATTTAAAATAGAAAAACCACCCACAATATTTGCAAACAGCACAACATCATTATTTTCATACTTTGAAATTTTCATCCCTTAATTACTCAATTAATTTTATGCATCATTACATTTATTAGTATTTTTTTAAATTTTATTTATATAATTGTAAAATCCACATTTCCTTTACATTTTTTATTTTTTTTCACTAAAGTAATGAATTCAAAACAAATTGTATAAAAATCAAACATCAAAAATATTTTCATATATCTGATTTTATGATAACATAACGTAACATTACATAACACCATTACATAACTTTCTCCATATTTCTATGAAAATCATTATTCGAATTATTTATCTTTCAGTTTTTTCTTCATTGACTAATTCAAAAAAATCGTAAATACTTTACATTTCCCATATCTTTTGAGTGCAAGTAATATTTCAACACAAATATTTTTTATCAGAAAACAAAATATTATTTTTAAATTTGAAATATTCATTCCTCATTTTGTAAGTTCTATTCTTATTTATAAAAATCATAGAATCTGCACTTATTTTCAACTTAATTAGCTATTAAACATTTAATTAACACGTTATTTTCTAAATAAAACAGCCAAAACATTTTAATTTATCATAAAATCATTGTTTTTTCCAGTTACAACATAAATGAAATCTAAATTAATATTTTCCCTCATTACTTAATCAGAAAATTCGGATTTACATAACTTTCTCCACATTTCTATGAAATCCATTATACGGATTATTATTTACCATTCAGTTCATTTTTATTTCATTGACTAAATCAAAAAAAAATCGCAGAAACTTTCCCATATTTTTGTTGAACCAATTACTTCAACAGCAATTACAATTAAAAAAAAAACAACTAAAATATTATCAGGAAACACAGACGTTTTTACTATAAAAAACATTTAAATTTATCATAAAATCATTGATTTTTTTCAATTACTATATATAATAAAAATATTATGAAAGCTTTATTAACATTTTCCTTCATTTTATAACTGCTTTTTTCAATTTCTTAATAGTAAAATTTGGATTTACATAACTTTCTCTATATTTCAATGAAATCCTTTATACGGATTAATATTTATCATTCAGTTATTTTTTTCGCAAAAATCGTAAAAACTTTACATTTGTCCCTTAGTGAGCCCTCTCGGTGCTTGCAGCAATAGGGCCATCGTTCATCATAGATGAACAGTGAAATGAATGAGGTTGAGCATATGGACCTTCACCCTTCAGCCAAGTCAATGACAGTGTTAAGGATAGCAGCAAATTCACAATAAAAGAAAATAGTGGAATAGTCATGTTTCTTTGCAAGACAATGTAGATACTTTAAGAGATTGACTAAGACTCATTCTAAATACTTATTGTACTAACAAAGTTAATTCTTATTAATACGGTCGAGGTGGAAATTTGAGGAGTTTGGCACGGTTTTGAGAAGATGCTCCGCTTCAGGTTACTGTTCTCCGTGAAATCTATCTATTCTGCAGTTTGGTTATCAGTTTAAAATACGAAGAAACGCTGCAAACGGTCACTGCCTTCCGTGGGATTTGCCTACTCTGCACATTGATTCTGTTAATGACCTACAACAAGAGTCCTCAGTCGTACCCAAACTTTAGTGGTTGGACACAACACAACATTGATGAACAGATTGTAAATAAAATTACATGACATAAAAAAAATATTTCTATGAAATCCTTTATTCGGATTAATATTTATCATGCAGTTCAGTTTTTTAGTTCATTGACTAAATTAAAAAAAAAATCGCAAAAACTTTCCATATCCTATAGTTTTTAGTAATTACTTCAACAGAAATTACACAACACATTTTTTACCAGAAAAAAACAGCTTAAAAATATTTTCATACAGCACAAAACCACTACATTTTTTATTCGATCAGAACATACAAAAAAAATCTATAAAAACCATTATGTCGGATTAATACGCTTTGCATCAGCACATCATGATTATTACTATTTTTTTATTTATATAAATATTCGAGTATAACGCGAATTCAATATAATTAAATTGCAAACGCGTACATTTTTAGTACACTTCAAACAAGGTATTAAGTGAAACCATTTCAAATTGTACACAAAAACAGAATTATTAAATATTTATATATATATATATTTGCATTGAATATGAAATAGAACTTGTAAAATATTATTTATTTTTGCGATTTACTATTCTACTTTATATTTGTATGGTTTTACATATAAATATACAAATAAAAAACCTGGCGCATCCGCTAATTAAAAAAATGAACATCCGCAATAATTTGATGCTGTTTGATACATCAAATTCATTGTATTGTATAGATGAGAGCACGTGTTTACGGACTTGGAACTAATCAAATTCGAATGCGGTACGCTTTTCGCTGTTTACACTGTTGGCAACAAAACTAGAGGTAAACAGTGCATGTAATAGCATAAACAGGGATCTTTGTTTAGGAAAGTCTTTGGGCAATGCTTCAGGTGATTTTGGCAAATCGCAGTAGTAGGTGGAACAACAGCTATATTCTTTTCTTTCAGGAATGAGCATTAACTCAACAGGGTGAAATTTAGACTAAGTTTATAGCGAATAAACTTCCTCTGTCTCAAATTATGATAAACATTTATATAAAGAATATTATAAATTATGTGATTTTATTAATTTTGAAAATAACAGGTTTTGAAGAAAAAATAGCAAATGATCAATAATTTGTAGATTTCGAAGAAGCTGTATTCTTTAATTAATGAATAATATCGGACTATATGAAACAGTACTAATGAAGGACTTTCAAACTGCATAAAAAGAAAAACAAAATAGATAAAACAAAAATATGTATAAAAAAATGTAAGATTTTTATTATTATACTTCTGAATTCAAATTTAGTTTGTTTTGACTGATTGAAAGTGGACTATGTGAAATATTGTTGTAATAGTTAAAAAATATCGAATTTATTCTAGCAACAAAATGTAAAAAAAAAGTGATGGTTGAAAATGTTTTTTTTTCTAATTATTAAATTTGTTAATGCAAAAATATAATAAATTTATATTTGTTCATTAAAATATCAACATAATTGTAAAATATAATTGATTGATCAATTAAAATTTTGATTTCTTTGGGTGAAAGCGGACTAATCAAAGCAGGACTATGCGAGGTATTGTTGTATGAGATAATACATATCAAATTGATGGTTGATAAAGTTTTTTCGAACATTTGAGTTTCTTGTAGCAAAAAAAAAATCATTAGCATTAAAATATCAATATAATTGATTGATTAATTAGAATTTGTGTTAATCCGGACTAATCAAAGCAGGATTCTATGTGTTATTGCTGTATTAGATAAAGAATATGCTATGCAAATTGTAGCCTAATAAATAAGTTGTATTAGATAAAACATATAAAATTAAGGCAATAAAATATAAAAATATCAAATTTATATTTGTTCACTAGAATATCGATATAATTGATTAATTAATTGGAATTTAGTTTTCTTTGAGTGAATCCGGACTAAACGAAGCATGACTATCGCTCTATTAGATAAAACATATCAAATTAATGCAACAAAATGTAAAAGAAAATAATAGTTGAAAATGTTTTTCTAACTATTAAATTTCTTATAGCAAATAAATATCAAATTTATATTTGTTCATATCGACATATTTATAAAATAAAATGAATTGATCAATTAAACTTTAGTGAGTCCGGAGTAATCGAAGCAGGACTAAGCGAGGTATTGCTGTATTAGATAAAACAAATCAAATTAATACAATAAAATGTAATAAATATGATGGTTGAAACGGTTTTTTCAGATATTAAATTTGATAATGCAAAAAAATATAAAAATTTTATTTGTCCATTAAAATAACAACATAACTTTCAAACATAATGGCTATTAATCAATAAAAACATGAGTATTAATTAATAAAACAAAAATATTTATATTTTTATGTCGTATAATTTTATTCACAATCTGTTCATCAATGTGAACATTCAGTAAATTTAAGATCGCGGTTAACATTAAATGGATAATCTTTCCCGGTGGATAGTTACCATTATGATGATTTGATTTTGATAAATTACTTTTGTGTTTCAATAAAGTTAAAAAATAATCAAATTTTAATATTTTTTTTTACTAAAATTTGTGTTAAATTGAAACCCTTTATATTCTATATACAATTTTTATTAGGTAATTGAATTTGTGTTTTATTAGTTTCGTTTGAGCGATATGGGAAATGATGCGATGCAAATTTGAATGTTTGATTGAACTCCGGCATATGTAGATTACGATGGAAGTAATTTAAGGTGTTAAGAAGTGGTGGGAATAAGTGGTTTCTGGGAGGAGGTTATAGGTAAACTAAGAACGCGACGGAACTATGTTAATTTAGTTATGAAGTTGGTCGGGGCTTCGAACCAACTTCCTACGAGCATAACGAGTATATATGCATACGTCTCGCTCGTATAATATATACATATACACAAGGTGTGCGGTGGAGATGAAGAGTGTACGAGAGAGCAAGAGAGAGATGTTACATAATATTTTGCGGCCGGAGGTTTCGGCATTAAAGTGTAACCCAAGTATTCTAAGCTCGCACGCAAAAAGTCTCCGAACTAAATTATCCTCCCTGTATTTATATACAATAAAGAGGAAGTAACCGCTTGCCATACAACCCCCATAAATTTATATACGCCGTAGGTAAGGCGCTTCCTGCAGGGGTTCGAAGAATTAAAGACTGTGGGGGTTGAGGGTTGCTTTTGGCATCTCCCACATTCGGCGAACGAACGTTAAAAACGCACGAAGGCGGAAGGGTGCAAAAACTCGTTTATTTATCCAATTAACCTCCGCCAACATTATGACCTTCTTTATGTTATCCTCCACGAACCACGAACAGACTGCTCCTCTGACTCGGGCCAGTCCTGCATCATCATAATCTAATAAGGGATAATCGCTCTGAGACTCAACCACTCCAGATTTTCCTCGACATTACTGCTCCATTCATACAACCTTACCTTAATTCCAACATAAAATCTTTCAAAAATAAATATATATCAACACTACTTACATGCTCATTTCAGTTTACAACATAATTAATAAGATGAAACTTATAAAAAATAATGTACACCCTTTAGTCCCAAAATGAACTAATATTTTATTTTTTTTTATAAAACACATTTTTATTTTGTTATTGATAATATTTTTTCTTTATTATAAAGTAGAGACATTGAGGTTGTTTGTGATACAAAACATCTTACAAATGATTAGGGGTGGTCATTGGCAGTACATGTTCAATCGTTTGATAAAAATTTCCATAACATGTTGACATATTTGCTTGGAAATTCTGGAAATTTTGTGTCTAATTTCATGTTTAAGGTCCTCAATGGTTTGTGGATTATTGACACTCTATGCTTAACTCCAAAGAAAGAAGTCACATGATCTTGGCGCCTTCAATTTTAGTTCACCACTTGAATATTTGTGGAGAAAATAAAGTGATGTTTTTACCTTCAAAATTATGTAATTAGGATTTTTGAACAACGAGAATTTGCTTTGACTGATATAATTTGTATTTGCTATAGATAAAAATCAAAAAAGTTGTGATCAACCAGTATTATAGTGTATAAATAAAGTATGTATAAGAAATCTCTTCAAAGTTTCTTTGTTTTATATAAACAAATATAAAAAGTACACACGAATAGCTCCAATTGATACAAGTAATATAAACAACCGGATTCAGGCGTAAACTCAGAGACTTAACCGTGTTTCAATAGAAAAAAGTGGTTGTTCAAAAACAGCCATGATTTCATTTGCTGAATGTTTAATGAAACGATTTTTTTTTAATTTATCTAGTCCTGAAATTTCCCGGGATTTGCAATAAACCGTTGTCTGGTTCTATTAAAAAAAATATGAAATATCTATCAGTATGTCAAATGAAAGTAATTGGTTTCCGAGGATGGACCACTATCTTAAATTTATTAAGTACGAATTTCATAATGTCACAGATCTTAGAGACACACATTATTTGTGATAAAATCATTATATTGTTATTTTATAGTAAAAAGAGTACAAAAAACAGAAAAAAAATGAGCCATTAAGATTAATAAGACGATCTCTTTAGGGTTTACACAAAGCGCCCATAAAATATAAGCCCTAAGGCTTATGCCCTATGCGAGACTTGAAGCCATTGCAATTACAACATTGCAGCATTCATGTAATTGCCGTAAATTGTTAATCCCTGTTCGTGGGAAGGAAGAAAGGTAAGTATAAAAAGAAAAGAAAAATGAAGGAGATACAGAGAGGGAAGTAAATAAAAATGGGGACAGCAAAGTAAGTGAGTGTCGCGAAGCGTGATTTCTGTATAATTCATGCGACCCGGCTACAGTGATGATAAGCCAGACGGGATTCTCCGTTCAGAGTTTAGGTTAGTTTGCTGTAACTGTAGATGTAGTAGGTTTGTAGGCTGCTTTGCATAGAGGAAATGGAGGACGCCGTTCCGAAATCGGGCTCTGATCAAGTGAATGTAAATTGAAAGTGGATGTGTTCGCATATTATTCTCGGGTCGAATATTATATTTATGCATAGCGTGGTCGGGTATTAAGGGTGTTTCGGCTCTTGGGGGAGTTATAAAATTTTGTAAATTGCCAGGTGGCGAAAGTGGGTAGGCCCACCACGCGTACGTTCGCTTTGATGGATAAATCGACACGGCCCTTTTTGCAAAACGAACGGTATATGTATGGTAATGGTCTGACCGCCACTGCCGACCATAGAAACACTTACGCCCTTACGCCACCTAACTTTTCACAAAAAAATGCAAAAAAAAAGGAAGCTTACGCACATTAAGGGATTTCTTCTGACCGAATCCTTTCCCATCCATTAACCTTAACGCCACGTTAATAGAATAAATTATATAATTTTGCAACAACCTTAAGTCGTCCTATTCATATAAATAATACAAATTTCCAAAAATGTTCAAATTTTTTAGACATTATATGAACGTTTATCAAAAATTTAACTTATCCATAACTAAATAAAAAAAAACATATCTTAAAAGAAGATTGATATAAAACGTCTAACAATTAATTTTGTTAACCCTTAATCATGTTCCAATATATCTGAGAAATACTTACTCCTTTTTTTATACATATATAGGATTTCTCATGCCCTTTGGTTAAAACTTCTTTGTTATAAGAATTTTTTTCATAGACTAGATTTTTCATGATCTTAGTTTCTTCTTTCATTACTTCTTTCTGTAATTATAAATATCAGAAGAACTTTCCTAATAGATCATGAAATGAAAATTGATACAATAATAATTATAACTTTATATTTCAAAGTGTACTAAGAAATTTTTAACAATTTTCATAAAAAATAGTATTGGTACAATAAAATAATTAAAAATAATTTTATGAATATTATGTTTTGAAGACTTCTCAACTAGGAGAGTGAAGTAACATTGTTTTTTAAATACATATACTATTAAATACATTTCATGCTCTTCATGAAAAACTAATTGTGAAAGGTAACATTAAACTTCTTTGCTTCTTTCTGTAATTATAAATATCAGTGAACTTTACTAATAGATCATGAAATGAAAATTGTTACATTAATAATTGTAACTCTATAAATCAAAGTTTTCTAAGAAATTTTTATTAATTTTCATAAAAATTAGTATTGACTAAGGTTTATATAAAAACCTACATTTGAATAACCGGTTTTCGGAATTTAACTTTAACTGGTTTAAACCGGTTTTTTATTTTACATCCAAAGAATAGAGATAAAAGAATTTTTACAATTAATTTTCTTTTTATTTAACTTTATACAAAATTTAAAATAATAACAAAATTAAATATCACAAATCAAAACTTGAAAACTTCTATAATTTTACACAAATCTATAGCAAAATCAAATTTACGCCTTATAAAATACGCCTAAATAAATAAAATATAGTTTTTTTTTCTTAGAAAATATGATTTTGAAAAGACAGGAAATTCTATAGATCTATTGCTCAAACAGGACAATATTCTCTCATTTGCTACCTACATAAAAACGTCGCATTTACTAGTACCGGTTGAAAAAAACCGGTTTTAGAATTTTAAAAAATTCTTCAAACAACCGGTTTTCCAAAACCCGGTTTTAAAAGCTCTAGTTTTCACACAATAAAATAAATAACAATAAATTTATGAATATTATGTTTTGAACACTTCTAAACAATAAAATAATTAAAAATAATTTGATGAATATTATGTTTTGAAGACTTCTCAACTAGGAGAGTGAAGTAATATTGTTTTTTAAATACATATACTGGATTTCTTATGCTCTTCATGAAAAACTGAGTAGGGTCATATGAAACTTCTTTGCTACTTTCTGTAATTATAAATATCAGTGGACTTTCCTAATAGATCATGAAATGAAAATTGTTACAATAATAATTGTAACTCTATAATTCAAAGTGTTCTAAGAACTTTTTTATTAATTTTCATAAAAATTAGTATTGACAGGGTTTATACAAAAATCTACATTTGAATAACCGGTTTTCGGAATTTAACTTTAACTGGTTGAAAAAAACCGGTTTTAGAATTTTTAAAAATTCTTCAAAAACAGATTTTCCAAAACCCGGTTTTAAAAGCTCTAGTTTTCACACAATAAAATAAATAACAATAAATTTATGAATATTATGTTTTGAACACTTCTAAACTTAGTTTTATATTTATAATTTTGTCAAAACTTTCTTCCATTATTCCTCAATTTTGAACAGTATAAAAAAAACATAGAAAGTCATATCGTTGAAATGTGCAATTAATGATTTAAACAGTATTAAAATTGATTTTTTGAGATTTTTAATTATGTCAAATTTGAGAAGTACATAACTCAAAAAAGGATTTTTTTCAATGAAATTTAAACTTTATTTTTTATATACATTTTCAAGTTTTGTTGCATCCTTTTTCATATTAAAATAAAACATTTCAATTGATGTTAAATTATTCAGGTTATTGTGCGAAGACAATGAAATCCCGAAAATGCTGCACGTTCATCACGTGTAATATTAATTATTTTATATAAACACATCACGTCCTCCCTGACACATTTCAAAATTAACAGAAAAACCCCTTTCAATCCACATTACACGCTTTCCACCACTTTTTTCTTCTGCTTTATTTTATTATTACTCTTTTATTGCGGCTATTAACTTAAATTTACTACGTGTACTTGTTTTCATTTGTACTGCTTCATTAAAGTCCGGACTAAAAAAAATAAAAAAACCGCACTGCGGGAATTGTAACACACAAACACATACACTAAGACTTTTCTCAAGTTTTAAAAACAAATTTTATTAAATACATTTTTTTGTAAAACCATTATTTTTTTTTAATTAAATACAAAATCTGTTAATCCTTTCGACATGAAGAATAATTTAATATATTTTATGAATTGTTTGTACTATAACATCAAAAGGCAATGAAATTCAGATTTTTCCATCGATTTAAAAATTGCAAAAGTAGAGTCACTAAAACCACTGTAACTCGTGAACAAAACGTCAGATTACCATAAAATTTTGATAGGCGTCATCTAAAGGTTGGTACTTCCTAAAAAATCATATGGATTTTTCGATAGAGGCGCCATCTATATATCATCGTATGAACTTATTGAGTGAGGTGTTAATGTACTATTTCTTCTAAGATTTTTTTTGTATGAAATATAAAAATCTTCAGTCAATAAATATATTAATATAAGGTCAAGTGATTAACTTTTTATTTTATTATGATCTGTATGAGTGCCTGATATAAAATACAATTTAAAAATAATACTGGAAGTATAAAGAATGTTAAAAAATTAGCAAGAACCAGAAACAACGGGAGGATTAAACTACAAACGAGTTTTTAAGACCCACTCGTTTCTGTTTAGTGTGTATGTTCGGTACAAACAGAGTTTCTCTCTTTGAGCGAAAAGACTTTGTCGGTTTATAAAAGCTACCTCCTGGGTAAAACAGTTCACTTATAGATCAAAAAAAAATGTTACATCAAAAAAACTCAAACATTTGATTGAATTGTTTTATTTAATTTAAACTGTTAGTATCAAAAGTTTTAATTAATTTTACATTTATTTACCTAAACTATTCGTAACTAGTCCGAAAAAGAAATGTTTTGTTTCAATTTGCATTTGCGATGAAAAGTGAATACTAAAAAAAAAACAAAAATTCGTAGTAGCAGTTCATTTGTAGAGTAAAAATCTTATTGAAATCAAAAATTTTCATTAATTTTATGGATAAGTCCAAAAGTTCGAAAAGGAAATCTTTTGTTTCAATTTGCGATGAAAAGTGAATACTAAAACAAAAAATAAACAATAACACAAATGCGAAGCATTTCTCGCTCTTAACAAGTAAGAAGGAATTAATTCTTTAGAAACATTTTTTCTTAATCAAGAGATATCTCGAAGCTATTGCGGTCGGATGCTAATTAAGACTGCCGAGATTCATTCCACCCAAGAAAAATTCCCCGACTAATGATGATTACCGCTGCCACATAATTACTTATTTGTCGTTCTTTTCCAACCACATGAACATTTACACACACACAGCATAATTACATAAATATATTATTACGTAATATTTCATCAATGTTTCAACTTTGTTTCTTTCTATTTTTAATTGATTCAAATCAAGGGAAACCTTGTTAAGTTCTGCTTCGAACGCAAATATAAACTTCACTTGTAAATCATACCTGATAGAAATCTCACCTGTTTTATGACCACACATTCTTTATACTAACAATAAAACGTGCAAATTATCCGTACAACACGTTTTATTTGAGCAATTAATTACGTTCTGGTGCAGTATATTTTATTGTTTGTGTTATTGTTCAATATATTTGCTTTTACGTTATGTAACACGTATTGCATCATGCGATGTAATTGTAGCCAATACATTTATTAAGAAATAAGTGGAATAGTCATCTATATTCATGCCATTTGTAAACCTTAAACAAAAAAGGCGCGAAATTTAAATCTTATTATATACATATGAAGTAAAGTAATCAAATTTTACTGTAAAACTATTCAAGAAATCGGATCAATTTTCTCCCTTAATTTAAATTGACTTTCCGGGATTGAGTTGCAATAAATTTCAGTAAACGTGGAGATTCGTTTACTGAAATTTATTGATATTTGTTTTTGGAGTATCGAATAATATAATAATTTAATAATAGAATCAATTTTCTTTTCTAATCTAAATTGATTTCCTGGGATTACCGAGAAAAACTCTTATAAATCTGTGAATGACATTTTTAGTTATGCCAACCTTACAAATAAAGTTAATACACTTGTTTCTGAAAAACAAAAGGCTTTCTCAATTTCTTAAAGACTAACCATATTTCATGTCAAATTTTAAGAAGATCGTTAAGAATGGATTGGAGAAATTGCAAGATTAGTGATGTAAAGTTAGTAGAAATTCCACCACCAACACTGCAAAAAAATGTTTTGCCATTCTCTTCGGATTTCGACGTCATCTCGAGCCTATGCAAATTTTCCAAGAATGTCAAAATGCATATGGAGTGAATGCATCATCCCTTATGACCATCTCCATGTGGTTTCGAAGATTCCAAACCGGGCATTTTTCTGTTGGGGACGAATCTCGTGATGGTCGCCCGAAATCTTTCACCGACGACTCAAATGCAGCCCTGGTGAAGGAAAAAATTGACGAAGATCCAAGAATGACACACAGGAAATGCTAGGTGATGAACTGGGCTTGAATGCTATGGCTGTATCGAGAATATTAAGTCATCACTTGGGCTACACGAAGAAATCCGCACGAAAATGACAACCGAAAAAAGGTGTTCGTTTTGCCCAATATTTCTTAGAAAAATTTGAAAATGGAGAGTCTAGCACCTTTAGGAAAATAGTAACAGCTGATGAATCCTGGTTCTATAAGTAGGATCCGGAAACCAAACAGTAGTCCATGGTATAAAGCGCAGAAGGTGCAAATCCCCCAATTAAATCAAAAACACAAAAATCAGCAACAAACTGGTGTCAATTTACTTTACCAGGGCAAAAGTGATAGCTGTATCCCACTGGAAACTGGCAAGACGGTAACTACTAAGTGGTATACAGAAACTTGCTTACCAAAAGTTTTCAAAAATTTTTTTGGAAACCAGAAAAATGGGGAACTTTGCCGTTACTTTTTGCTGATAAAACCAACAACTTTCTTGCGCTCTCTGGCATCAATGAAATTCGCCCAGCACCTTACTCTCCTAACCTAGCGTCGTGTGATTTCTGGCTGTTTCCCAAAATTTAAAAATATTGAGAGAAAGATTCTTCAGTTCGAATGTGGAGATCATTAATGCAGTTAATGTCGAAGTTGAAAAGCTCCAAAAAGCCGATTTTGAGGAATGTTTTGAAAAGTGGCTCTATTGACTTAAGAAATTATGTTGAGAAATTACAAAAGTATGAAAATTAAATATATTAAAATAAAATTGTTTTTTTTTTTAATTTTTTCCAGCCAACTTTTGTACATATATTAATTGAAGTAAAGTAATCAAACTCTATTACACTTGTAATAAAAAAGTGGAATTATTTAAATATCAATTACACATGAAATATATAGAACCTTATACAAAAAAGGCGCAAAATTTAAATCTTATTGGAACACCTTATACTTATATTAATTGAAGTAAAGTAATCAAACGATATTGCACTTGTAATAAAGTGGAATTGTAAATATGAATTACACATGAAATATGTAGAACTTTATACATAAAAAGGCGCAAAATTTAAATCTTATTGGAACACCCTATACATATATTAATTGAAGAAAAGTTATCAATCTCCATTGTAAAACTATTCAAGTAATTTAATCAATTTTATCCTTTAATTTCAATTGATTTCCCGGGATTGATTTTTAATAAAATTCTGTAATCTAATCTCTATTTATATATGTATTTAGTGTATCGAATAACATAATAATTAAATAATAGGATCACTTTTCTCTCCTAATCCAAATTGATTTCCCGGGATTACCTAAAAAAATATATATAAATCATTTTTGAAATGAAATTTCAATATTTATATTGTAATAAAGTATGAATATGTAAACATTAAACATTCTTGTTGAATTGGTAAATGAGTTCAGGAAATTGACGGAATTCAGAAAGAAATTGATTAATAAAAAAAAACTTGGTGGACGAGACGTGAGGTCCCAAAGGAAATCAATTAATATAACAGCGAGGTGGACACCAAAGGGCCGAGTTTTGCGGACTTTCCAATTAAGCGAATTTGAATTTTTTAATAACCCTCTCTTTAGGCTCGCATGTGTCGTTCTTAATTTAATATCCGACTATAGGGAAATTGAGATTGAAACCCAATCAAATTTCAGCAGTTTTATATCAATAATTTTCAGTTTGTAACGTATTGTACATACAGGAAAACCATTTGTATTGATTTCGTTGAAAGCACTCCTCCGCTTCAAAGGCGGCCGTAATAAACTAGGGTTAAAATTTTATTGTTGAAACTCTAAGAAATATCCTCCATTGGGGAAATATAAAGCTGATGCATTTTATCCATCCGGATATGCATTTTGCATTTCCCGCGCATCCCTTTCACACGAGCACCCTCGAAAGTGAGAGAAAGCCGACCAACAAGTTTTATTTTTTTTCTGTTTCGTTTGTTGTTGAATATGAAATAAAATATATATAAATATAATGCAGCAAAAGATGAATTAAATTTGCGTATCAATTCTTTGGCTTTTCGGTTTGTTGTATGTATGCATGTATGTGAGCAGGTGAGGAGGGCGGGATTGGAGATGGATGCTTCCTGCATATGAGGTGAGGGTGAGAGGACTGTCCCAACAGGCCGATCAGTCCATGTCCGAGTGCAAGAACGGCCCTCGTATTTTCATCCCCCGTCGAGCATCCACCTCACCTCACAAAACCCTCATGAATAATGCCTGCTCCCATCCCATCTCAAACACCTACAGCCTATCGTCAAAAAAAAAATATATATATAGGGAAAAGCCACCAGCGAAAGAAAGAAATGGGCCCTTTTCTTTTAATATTTTATGTTATACGCCCATCTCTCTAGGCCTCTCCACTCAAAACGTCTCGACCATAACAACTTTCGCAGAAATGAAATATAAAGTAATTCCATGTTTTATTTATCCCTCTAAACGGTTCGGTCCTATACAGACCATCCAATAAATAATTTAATCTCAAGAAATAATACAAATTGATTGATATAAATGGTTGCATTGTTGAAATATCAAATTTATTATTTCTTGCCTATCTGAAAATATGATTTAACACGTTGACGACATTTTTTACTATAATGTTGATTTTAATAGAATAAACTCACTTTTTAAAATTAAAAAAAACTGTTTGTTGTATCTTATAAGAAAAATTCACTATACAGTGGATCCTCGCTTAACGAGCACCTCGCATAACGAGCATTTCGCTTAACGAGCAAAATGAATTGTAAGAAAAATGGCGCGCCTGCTACATCATTTTTAAAACTTGTGTACACATATTATGTGTACTTTTGAATATATTTCACTATACGAGTAAAAATCCAGAAATTTTGGAACGGATTAAACTCGTTAAGCGAGGTTCCACACTGGCATCGCACACTGACCCAACAACTGCTTCACAAATGCTCCAAGGAAGCCTTATAAACATCGAAAAGTGGCTAAAAAAAAAGTGGAGAATTGTAGCCAACGAGGCTAAGTCGGATCCACTCTGCCTCAGGCAAATGAGACCAAGTACCTTGGCATGCACCTAGATTGGCGCCTTACTTGGAAAACGCATATAGCAATCAAGAGAAAATGTCTCAATCTGAGGGCTAGGAAGCTGGACTGGCTAATAGGAAGATACTGTTGCATATCAAAAGAAAACAAAGTGCTCCTGTATAAAGCTATTCTAAAACCGTTATGGACCTACGGCATTCAGCTTTGGGGATCTGCTTGTATCACCAGTATTGATATAATACAGAGATTCCAATCCAAAATGCAGAGAAAAATTACCAATGATCCATAAGCAAGCTAACATCAGTTTCGTCAAGGAAGAAATAGCAAAGGCTAGCACAAGATACCATAATCGGCTAGAGAATCACCCAAACCAACTGGCTACGGAGCTGATGCACACTGCAGATCATCGTTGAAGACTGAAGAGGTTTAAACCGCAAGACTTACCCAACCCATTTTAATAATCTGTTGTGTTCAACCACTTTATTATTAATTGTTGATACATATATACATACCAATAAGTACCATGTGTACTGTTTATCAAGAACAGTCTTGTGGAAAGTTCCCACGACAAGCTTATCAGCACTTGCAACACCTGCATAGTGCAATAAAACCTTTTTGGAGAAACTCTTTGGTTTCCCATGTTCTGCTAGTTTTTACGACTCGTCTAGGTCACTGTCTCAAAAGGAGGATTATGTAAAAGTCGGACAGCTAACTATAAAAACTACGCCACGAACAATTAACCTTCCCAAACAATTGTATCACCCTTTAGACCAGTGATTCCCAAAGTGGTCTATATCGACCCCCATGGGTCTATGACAACCTGCAAGGGCTCTATATCAGCAAAAAAAAATTTGGGGGTCCATGAAATGAAAATGGGAGTCCACGATAGTCGATCTCAACATACACTGACAGTACCTATTTACAAAACTGTTATGTATAACCGTTATTGTTTATATTATGTTAACCCTTATTATTTTATACATGTTTATTTATGTAAGTCATTAAGATTTAGAACAAATACCACTTAGGAA
>NW_017095515.1:0-469 GCF_001412225.1 Nicrophorus vespilloides
ATAAGAAACATCGACAATTGCATGACTGAGGAAACTGTCAAGGAACACCTCGTGTGCGTCGACAGTAAGGAGGTCATCCGCGTCGAAAGAATTAAGAGACGATCCACCAATCTGCAAGGAGAACCAATTTACGTTCCAACAGGCTCGCTTATAATAACATTTAGAGGTTGCCAGATACCTAAGTCAGTCACCTTATTTTTCAATCATAGATACGTTGATCCATACATCCCCAGAGTCATACAATGCTTCGGCTGTCTCAGATACGGTCACACAAAAAAAATCTGCAAAAGCAAAGTCATATGCTGTCCCGCTTGCTCCGGACACCACTCATTGGAATCTTGCATAAACAAAAACTCTCCAACCTGTGAGTACTGCGGTGGAGACCACTTGACCAATGAGCAGAATGTGAGACTCAAAGACAGGGAGTGTCCAGAATATAGGAAACAAAAGAGAATTAAAGAATTAATGG
>NW_017095515.1:477-1021 GCF_001412225.1 Nicrophorus vespilloides
AGATCGTATGATTCATTTACTTCCTCCCCTCCCTCTCAAAGCAAAAGAAATTTCACCAAATCTGTACCGGCACATAGAAATGACCGCTCAAGTCAAACAATCTACACAAAAATAAATCTCCGAGGTTGAGACAATACAAATCGTCTGAAAGAAAAACATCTCTAGTATATGAACACCCTTCCAGACACATCCCTGCAGACTCTGCGGATGAAGTTGTTGACTCCGATGAGGAAGCGATTGCCCTACTAGAAGTCCTGCTTCACAGAATTAAAAAAGGTCGTTCTCGGTTTAACAAGAACTCAGTACCAGAAATTGAATCTCTCATAAAGGCCTTGACTCATACTAGCAGCGAAAATGGATCCGAAAGTGACAGTCCTTAGTTGGAACATCAGATCCATCCATTCCAACCAATCTGACTTAAATAGAATATATGACACAAACGACATTGACGTCGTTTTATTAAATGAAACCTGGCTACGTCCAGGTGTTAGATGCTCTGTTCCCAATTATAGAGCTCTTCACAACAGACGCGAAGATGGTAAGG
>NW_017095516.1:0-31687 GCF_001412225.1 Nicrophorus vespilloides
CAATTCACAGTTTGTACATCAAGATCTGAAAAGTAGTCAGAGAACCGCTCTCTGAGTTTGGTAAGATGAAATTAGAAAAATTTCCCTATTAATCAAAAATTTTTCATTTTTACCCCATTTTGGGTAATTTACCCCGGTTCCCCGACCGCTGATCTAAGTAGATACTTTTTATTATAATAACGAGTTGTTGTGATAACTTTGGAAAGTTGTAAAACGTCAAGTACCTTATGTTTCCCAATTAATATTATTGGGTGAGTATAGATGGAGTTGGAAAGACACGTAAAAGTAATGGATTGGTGAACAATTTCCATTTGGAGTATTAAAGAGAAAGCAATTAATTCGTCTGGGTTGGGAGGGGGTGGTGGTTGTTCGCACGCACATTGGGTCCCTTTACGTAACACACACACACACATTATACCCGGACACACGGCAAAAAAAAGGGGTCGACATGGATTGGCGAAAGAGTGAGCGCGATTTACGGAGAAACATATGAGAACGAGGGAGATGGAACGAGTGAGAGAGGGTGATTTCGGAGCGAGCGTGGAGAGTAAAATCAATCAGTGGAATCTGCAATTCGCGACTAATGCCATTGGCCGCGTGAACCGAGGCCTGTCTAATGCCGTTCGCATCGAAACAAGCGCCCGCCCCGACCTAATCCCTCTTATCCCGAAAGTAATTTTGAGTCTTTTGAAATGGTCCCCCGGCTTTCGGGCGAAATCCGCCGCCGCGGAGTCGTATCTCGCGCCACCAGAAGCTCCTCCACTATCTTCCTGTGCCGCACCAACAGCCCGACACCCACCAACCACCTCTCTACCTCCCATCACATCCTCAATATGTGTATGCCTGACATAGTGCTGATTCCTATTTGAAAATAATAATAATAAAAAAAAAATGCGAAAAAGTTGCAAAAGTCATATCACCAAAAGCTTCTTTCTTTTGAAATCATTACTAAATCGTCGTTATGAAAACAAATCTATGTAACAAAATCTCCATCTTCTTGACTTCATTAAGTACAAGAATCTTCATTTTGACACAATACAAAAAATAAGTTACAAAAGTAATCTTCTTTTACAACAACAACAAAATTCATCAGCATGTTGAAAACATTAAGTTCATCAAATTTTACAATTTTCTTCAATTTGACACATTTATAATACTTATTGAGATGAAAACAAAATCATCTACACAAAGTTCATGCTGGAGACCAAACTATTTAGGAAATATTAAGATTGAGATGAAAGTGTATTTCCCTCGAGTTCAACAAAGTTCACGAGTTTCTTCATTTTGACACACACAACTAAGACACTTATTGAGATTTAAACATATGCTTATTTCTTTTAGGTACATTTTCATGATGAAGAAATTCATGAATTTAATTCCTGTGAGAAAGTTCTTAATTATGATCTAAATAAGAAATATAAAGAGAAAGACTGAAATCAATTATATTGTCAATATTTCATATTATTAATTTTTTTTAGTAAAATGAGTAAAAATAATTTGAATTCCAAAACTTATTCAATAATAAAATGAGTTATAATACATTACAATTATATATTTCATATGTTATAGCAAGTTATATAATATTACAAAGTACATTAAAGACACACATGAGATAGCTGGATATATAACTCTCAAGTACAAGCAGAGTGTTAAATCCATCTATTTTTAAATTGCAATTTGGAATAAAAAAAAAAATAAGGGTCAGAACGAACATGACTCTCAGAAGAAACAGTTTTCTTTAAGTGTTGAACGTATTTTATTGGCAAACACAGCGAGAGATGGGGGACGCCCGTGTATAATCGCCAATGGGGCACTTGTCGATGTAAACACCCTCGACAAGATTGGAAGTGTGCAACCCTTAGAATAAACAGAAAATTGTCAATTAGCACCAGACGCAATCCGCGCTGCAATTTTTCCAAATCCAACTGTAGACTTTCTCACACCAACAACAACGACAAATTATGTAACTTCAGCTACAAAACAGTGAAAACTATTCTGAAAATATATACAGGATGAACATGTATATAAACTATATTCTAAGTTGATAAGAATATAGAAAACAAAACTCACATTTACATTTTTTAAGAAAATTTTCATGAAAATTTAGAGAGTATAAAGATGTAAATATAGAAATGTAAATTACATAAGAAAATATAAAAGAAAACTTATATCGATACTTGCTAGATTCCCCAAACATTCAGCTTTCATATGCATCTTTTGGATTCATTCTATGTATTATAGTTTTCGAGAATCAATGAAATGAAAACACTGCTTTTTCGAGCATTTTTTAAACTTTCAACATGAATTACAGGCGAAACGGCTGAAACCAGCTTCAATACTATTTAGAAAAAATATGCAATTGGATAAGTAATTAGGAATAATTAAAAAACATAAATTAATTGGATGTATAATTGTGATTTTGATTCGTTATGTTGTGTGTGGGTTAACAAGAATATAAATTGAAAATGATAAACATATCATGTAATCCTGTACGTTCGTGTACATTATGCAGCTTTCATATTTTGATATCCGTTACTAAAAGTAGTAGTTGTAATGGGTCGCAGTGTGAACACGGAGAGCCACTTGAAAACTTGGCATTTGCATTTATTTAGATGAGGGGAGGATTAAGAGTGTGCATATATATACACTGTATGTCTGCGTGCAAGGACGAAAGAGAACGAGCGAAAGAGAGAGAGAGAGTGGCTATTGTTAATTCGATGCGCGCTTTTACCGTGGGGATACAATGCTCATCAGTTGGTAACACTGACATATATACGAGTAATCCCGTCGTTAAATCCATTAAAAAATAAATAAAGCCCCCGCTGCAAAGGATGGAGGAGAACCATTGCCAACAATAGCCATCTACGAGTTGTTTACTTTTCACACATATTTTAGTTAATCCAATATTCGATTTTGTTTAAGACAATTCACAATTTATTCGTGTTTTATGAAAATGATTATGCTTTTACGTAATACCAGGAAACGTTTATTAGTTAAAAGTTAATTGGATTCGCATATTTGTTTAACGCATCATTAATTTACCGTATTTCCCCTTTAGGCCAGAAATTTGAAAAAAAGGGTGCGTCTTATACTTGGGGAAAGTAGGTAATCCAATTAATGATTGTGATAAGCAAATTAATGATTTTTTGTGTATTTCTTTCTTTCATTCGATGATAATAAATAATTGTAATTCTGATGATACTTGTTGTTTTATTTTTTATTTTTGTTGAGGCAATTCGTTAAAAGTTAATTAGAGTCGCATATTTTTGCGGTGCCCTCTGGATGGGCGGCGGCATTGTTCGTATAATAAATATTGACAACAAGTGTTGCCGCTCGCAATTTATTTGCCGAAAGTGTATTTACATAGAGAGCCATTCTATCCGCATTAATCTGTTGTAATGATGATGAGTGAAACAAATCAATTTGGCGCCCTTTGTGACGACGATGATGGGGGTTGTGTGTGAGAGAGAGAGAAGGGGTGGCAGAGCGCTCGTATAAAAGGGTTGACGACAATTATTTCGCGTATGCCGCAAACCAGTAATGCGGACGGATTAATTAACAGAACCATACAAATACACAACCTTTCCCATATTTTTTTTCTCTTGATTTATGTCATTTCTTGGAAGATGGATCTTCGGTTTTTTTTTTCTAGAGAACTGTGCGGAGCGAGTCAAGTCTCTTCCGTCCGTCGGCAAGTTTCTGGCTTGGGATGGGAGAAACTTTTGTGCGTGAGTGTAGCCTTTTGTTCTAGCCAGTGATTGGTCCGAAGGTATGAGTTGCGGGGGTTGGTTGCTCGCTCTGCCCTACCGAGACGCAACCTACTCAACTGCTTCCTCTACTCGCTCGCATTTGCCACGTGGCAAATCCATCCCTCTCTCCAATACTTATATATATTTTTGTTTTGTTTTTGTTCCCACGACATCCTGATTTCATCTCACCATTTTTCAGCTACGCTTATCAACTCGATAAAACAATTATTAACAACTGAAACTACAATTTAAAAGCTACCATTTATATAGAATAGAAAATAGAAAAAAGTAAAAAAAAAATTATAATATAATTATTAATATTTTACTGGAACAAAACTAGAAGTCTTCAAAAAGTAAAATTAAATTTGTAATATCAATGTAAATTATTAGTGGACGTTGAAAGATGTAAACATATTAATTAATTAATAACTTAATGAATAAATCTTTTAAAACTTTAAACTTATCTATGAAAAAAATACTATTACGTATATATTTAATATCTTATAATACCGATTGAAAAAGTAAAAACTCTAAATTCTAATCTAACAGGTAATTAATTATATGTTGGTTTATTGGCATTATTCGTTGTTAGCTAAAAGAATTATATTGAAATGAAAACTTTTCTAAGTAAAAATATAAAAGAAAAATGATGATAATGAACACAAAAGTCAATTTAAGCAAATTTGAATATATTTTCTTGGCCATAATCATAGATATTGAAATTTATTGGATTGATTAAATACCTTAAATTCATATTTTTTATTTGTATCGTTTGATAAAAGAAGTACAAGTCTATATAAGTGAATATTAAACTGTGATAACAAATTTAAACATTAGTTACAGTTAAAATAACTTTTGTGATAAATTCTTGATTCCTTAACATTACACATATTTTTTTAGTTTTTTTCTATAAACTAATATATTTTGTTTAACTTAGATCATTTTTTTCAAAATCTGTCCACAACTTTTTACTATGATTTGAATATTTAGAATTATTGTTATGTACGATTTTGTATTTGACGTAATTAAATTAACGTAAAATGATCTTTTAAATCATTATATAAGAAGTTACATTATCGAAACAAGAGAAGAAATTTCCCACTCTCCAATACGTATATATTTTTGTTTTGTTTTTGTTCCCACGACATCCTGATTACATCTCACCAAATTTTCAGCAACGCTTCGCAACTCGATAAAACAATTATTAACAATTGAAACTACAATTTCAAAGCTACCTTTTATATAGAATAGAAAATAGAAAAAAAAAACAAAAAAATGATAATATAATTATTAATATATTACTAGAACAAAACTAGAAATCTTCAGTAAAAAAGTGAAATTAAATTTGTAATATCAATGTAAATTATTAGTGGACGTTGAAATATGTAAACATATTAACTAATTAATAACTTCATGAATAAATCTTTTAAAACTTTAAACTTTTTAAAGAAAAAAAATATTATTCTTTTAATACCGATTGAAAAAGTAACAAATCTAAATTTCAATCTAACAAGTAATTAATTATATGTTGGTTTATTGGCATTATTCGTTGTTAGAGGAAAGAATTATATTGAAATGAAAACTTTTCTAAGTACAAATATAAAAATATAAGAATAAATTGATGATGGTGACACAAAAGTAAATTTAACCAAATTTGAATAGCGTAAGAACTGAATATTCTCTTATATTGTAATTTAATTGTATTATATTTGTGGAAAATTGAGAGGGAGATTGTTAAGAAATTAATTATATTGAAATTAAGAGTTCAGTATTTAACTTTCAAAAATAATTAATATCGCACACAAAACTTAAAATCGATAATTTAAAATTTCATTGAAATTATGAAAACATGCATATTTCAATATAAAATATAATAAATTAAACAAAAATATAAAGTTATAATTAATATAATAAAGATAGTTAAATGAAGTACAAGTCTATATAAGTAAAAATCAAACTGTGATAACAAATTTAAACATTAGTTACAGTTAAAATAACTTTTGTGATGAATCCTTGATTTCTTAACATAACATATATTTTTTTAGTTTTTCCTATAAACCAATACAGTTTGTTTAACTTAGATCAAATACTTCAAAATCTATTTACAGTTTTTTACTATGATTTGAATATTTAGAATTGTTGTTATGTACGATTTTGTATCACTATTGAAATTAACGTAAAATGATCTGTTAGATCATTATAAAGGATGTCCCAAAATTAACACAAGAATTAAATAGAAATTAATCTTCAGATCGTGATTTTTTTGGGGTTGCCAACACTTTACTGCGCAAATGGCGGCAAATTCAAATCTTGCGTTAATTTTGGTATACCTTTTATAAGAAGATATATTATAGAAACAATTTCTCATTTTACTCTGATATTTTTGAACATGGTAAATCAAAATCATTGTAAAATTAGTGTCACTCTGTCCGGTGTTTATTTCGTTCATTTCAGTTCGAGTCACATTTTATACAATTATTATAATTTAATAAATTCAATTTGGAAACGCGAACAATGGTAAAAACAACGCGTCCGATTATTTATGGAATTTCATTAGGGCCGCGCCGTGCTGCATTAACGGCGAATTAAATAATAATAATAATAATGTTGATGCGTTTTTACGTGCAATTTATTTATTGTTTCCGGTGTGAACGGATGTTGCGCGCACTCGAAAAATGTCGACAAACATGCAAAATTTAATTTCGTTTCATTCGGAACGAAAAAAAAAATGTAATTAATTAATTGTAATTATTTAAAATGGAAGGTTTTTTTTTATTAATAAATAGTAATTTGGATACGTTTTTAGGTGCGATTTATTTATTGTTGCCGTGGAATGAATGGAAACAAGGAAAAAGTAATTAATTAGTTGCGAAATTATTTAAAAATGGGAAGTTTCGCGCCGCGCTGACCGGAAACAGAGATGCAAAGTCGTCATCAGCTAATGGGCCGTGCATGATGATGATGATGCCGTCTCCTGCGCCGCCCTCGCCTCATTGCCGTAATTGTAAGCCATTACATGAAAATGTATGCTCACACAGGATGAGAGGAAAAATGGATCGTAAACAGAATGCATATTCCGTGTCCAATTTTTCAAAGGTTAATGGAAATAAACACAACAACAAATTTATGCAAAATTTTCATAAAATCGTTGCTAATCACTATAATTTTCGTTCAAATATTACCCAAAATCATAAAATCTAAAACAATAGAAGTTATTTAATCAATTTATACAATTACAAAACTCTAAAGTAACATAAAATTGATGTTAAATTTGGTTTAATGCTTGAAAATTTTTGAAAACACGTTTCTTTATTTATTTAGTTTATATTTTTTTTGGGACAAATTTTAGTAATTGATTTTTGTTGTATGTGAAATTGGTTTTTTTTTTTGAGCAGGGACCGAGGTTTTCGGTGGGGACGTAAAGTGAAAAGGGCTTTCGCAATCAGAAAACGAAAAGTGAACCGCGGCGACTGCGGGGGCGGCAGAGGAAGCGAGACACAGGGCGGCGGCGAGTTGGTAGGAAGGAGCGAGCGAGAGAGAGAGAGAGATAAATACATGTAGAGGAAACAGAGTGTGAGAGAGAAAGAAAGAGAGAATTCAGAGCAAAATGTCAGGAGCAGAAAGCTATTTACAAACACACACACACATTCATTTTCAATGGTGACCCCTTCAAATTACTACCCCCATTAAATTGTATACACACACGCGTGTTCGCGAGAAACAAGCTCTGGAAATTTCTGTATTTCGCTAATGGATTTTCTCTTCATTTTTTTTTTCTTCTTCTCCTCTTCTCGCAGCTCTCATTTTTTTTTTCACTTTTCGTTCGGAGTTCCGTTTATTGGTTGCGGGAGAGGCCTGTTAGAAAGCGAGAGTGCCTTTCTGGCAAAAGGTGCGAAAATAAAATAAACAGTTTCGTTCTAGATGTTTATTTTTTCGCCGATCGCGTTGCAAATGTCAATTGTACGTATTCGTCATACCGTAATGCCTATTGTGCGATCGGAGGCGGCTGCGGAGACGGCGTAGCTTTGCCCTATTCACCTTTGAATCGCCTTCCGACAAACAGCAAAATGCATCGCACTCACTTTTCTCGGCGTCTTCGATCCTCATGTTGAGAGAGAGAGAAAAAAAATGCGGAAACAAGTGAAGACTTCTCACTGGACCAAACGATTATTTTTCAATGTTTGGCAGTAAAACTACAAATATCACAAATATGAATCTTAACACAATACGTTGCTCATTTTGGTTATTGAGAAATTCGAGAAAATGTAAAAACACTGTAAAAATATTTGTTTCAACTTTGACTGTCGATTTTAGGTAAACCAAGAATTTCATAAATATAAATTTTAGGCATTTTGTAGCCTATAGTTTTGGCTTTAAATACGTTATTCAATGATCTCTGTATTCACTATAATTCTCGAATAATTCATAATAATTTAGAGATATTGTTTCTTTTGAGGATCAAAAATTAATGCTTTTTAACTTTGACAATAAGTTACAAGTAAACCACGTATGTCTCATATACAAATCTTAGCATATTTATAGTCTATAGTTTATATCTTTGTACAGATTGTAATTATCGAAATATTCAATAAAATGTAAAAATATTAGCTTTTTTAATTATTAAAAAAATATTTTTTTCAATTTTGGATGTCGATTTTAAGTAAACCAATAATATCACAAATATATATTATAGTCCATTTTGTAGCCTATAGTTTTAACTTTAAATGCGTTATTCAATGATCTCTGTATTAACTCTAGTTCTCGTATAATTCATCATAATTTAGAGAGATATTGTTTCTTTTGAGGATCAAAAATTAATGCTTTTTAACTTTGACAATAAGTTACAAGTAAACCACGTATGTCTCAAATACAAATTTTAGCATATTTTATAGTGTATAGTTTTAGTTTCAAAATCATTATACAACCTTTGTGCAGATTGAAATTATTGAAATATTCAATAAAATGTAAAAATACCAGTTTTTTTAATTATTAAATTTAATTTGTTTGTTTCAACTTTGACTGTCGATTTTAGGTAAACCAAGAATATGACAAATAGACATTTTAGTACATTTTGTAGCTTATAGTTTTAGCTTTAAATTCGTTATTCAATGATCTCTGTATTCATTATAGTTCTCGAATAATTCATCAAAATTTAAAGATATTGCTTCTTTTGAGGATTAAAAATATTTTTTTTTTAACTTTGACAATAGATTACAAGTAAACCACATATATCACACCTATTAATCTTAGCATGCTTTATAGTCTATAGTTTTAGCTTTAAATACATTAGTTAAGTAATTTTGTTCAGGTTTTAATTATCGAAATATTCGACAAAATGTAAAGAATAATTAAAACAATTTGCACAGACGATTTTAAGAAAACCAAGAATCCCACAAAAATGAATCTTAACATATTTTATAGTCTATAGTTTTTATAGTAAGTGTATTATTGAATGATCATATTTCTAATAATAGTTGTCGAATAATTCTTCAAAATAATGTACAGGTATTACTTTTATGAGGATTGAAACGTTTGACAGTCGATTATATAAAAATCACAAATGATAGAAATATGAAGCTTAGCATATTTCAAGGTTGATAGTTTTAGCTCTAAATGACTTTTTTTGTGATTGTTGTGCTCATTATATTTATTGAGATATTAGACAAAATGTAATGAGACTGTTTTCAATATTTGCTTAAAATTTATTAATTCGAAATGCTAGATAAAGTTAGAGCTATTACCAAAGCTATTGAATCAATAATTCATATTGACCTAAACATAATAATTGAAATTTTGGTTATTGAAACATTGAGAAACAGTTGCAAAACATGATTGCTGTAGGTATTACTCTATAATCCAAGATCAAGTTACCATTGATGCGTTGTGCAAACGTTTAATTGCGTAACTTGCGTAGATTCGCGGCGTTTGTATGTTGTTTTTTTTTCTTCCTCTCTGGTAAACGTAATTCAACGGTCGTCATGGGAACCGAGATAAATCAGGATTCAGAGCGTGGGTACGTGCGTTGGGTATGTGTGCAGGACACAGAGAAATGGTATTTAATAACGTAATTTGTCATAATGAATGATAAATCTGGGATTCCGGGTTTATCTGCGTGATTTAGTGAGATACCGGAAGAGTGCTAATAATTACTTCCCGGCCGCGCCGCCCCCCTGCAGCCGCCGCTGGTCCGCCGCCGCCCTCGCCGTTTTGCGCGATGCACAGGATTATCAGATCCGAGGGGGTGGAGGAGGGCAGAGGGGATGCTCCCCCGACCCATTGTTGCCAATAACCGCCGCAACGACGCACCATTACATTACATTTCTATAACTTATTGCGCTAATTAATTATAATTAACGCCCAATTGCGTCTGCCCTTTTCCACACCCTCACCGAATCCAATAATTCATCGTATCTCTGGATTACCTATCATCAGGCACAAAGAAAACCCTTACAATTCATTACAGATTTACTGATTATTAAGAACGCATCAGTAAACATTTTTGTTCTTCACCTTAATGTATCAATATGTAAACTTATGAATTTTATATTGCGCTATGAAATAATATTTTTACATAAGCAAAGTCTTCTGTATAAAGGACACGGCGGATATATCCGCCGCTCTTCCGAAATGTTCATATTTTTTTTCCAAAATTTCTCTCTTTAATTTTGAAATAATTTAGTTTCTAATTAAAACGTAATATTTGTGTGATATCATGTAGCATATGTTTTTCAAAATCGGTTACCTAAGTATTTCTATAAATAGTAATGAAAAACTAATTGTCATGGTTGTGTTTCTAAATTGGTTGTGTAATAACATTAATTGAATGTTATTGTATTTTTGTTTTGCGTTTGCTTTCATCTAGAAAGTAATACTAAATGGCATAAGTCGTCCTTTAAAAGTTCCTTTTAGTTTGGTGAACAGTTCAATATGCTCGAATCGAGAATAGCATCATCGTAAATTGATTTCCACTTAAGGAAATACGAATGTCTCGCCAATTAGATTCAACTGGTTGTGATCTCTTCGCTCTTCCTCCATTCTTCCCATTTACTTCTTTTTTTTTTTTCTACTCTCTCTCTCTATCTCTTTCAGTTCTTATCTACCGTCGTGCAAATAAGGGCAACAATAAATCAATAGTAATTTGGTGCCGTCGACTGCGACGAATAATTTCTGAGCCGTTATTTTGCGCCGTCTCGCGTTTGGGGCGCGCGGATCTTTATGCAAAGCAGTTTCCGATAATGGCCGCGCCGCCGCCGCTGATTCTCACCGCCGCCCCCATCGCCTCTTATATTATTTACGCGCCTCGAAATCTAAACGCCAATTTTACGATTCATTTAACCAATCGATCCTCAACGAGCGACAAACAAAACAGACGGTATTTACACTTTTCGCCATTTCTGGCACGCCAAACGCATGCCAAAAAAGAAGAAAATGGAAGTGAAAGAAAGAATGAGAGAAATTTTATATGAATGGATGAGAAAAAAAACAAACAAGAATGAATAATCGGTTTATGCAAAATACAAGAGATTTAGGTAATACAATTTAAGTTTATTTATATTAATTGTACTTTTATTAATGACACTCGCAAAATCTTTACTAGTCACCCATTCAAGTCACTTATTGTTTAACTATTTTTATAACTGTAGCATTCTTTCCCAGTTTCAGATACATAGTTCATCATGTCTAATATATCTAGTTATAACTACTATTGCTTGTTTTGATTTGCACTAGTATTTATTTGTATATTTACTATTTTTACATGCAATAAAATTTAAATTTAATTTAATAAAACACCATTTTTTACAATTAAAAGAAATTAATAACACTCTATGTTTCCTACTTCAATTGCATTTCAATTGATGAAACACTTTGCGTTAAATCTTTACTAGTCACCCATTCAAATCACTTATTGTTTAACTATTTTTATAACTGTAGTATTTTTTCCCAGTTTCAGGTACATAATTCATCAAGTCAAATTATAGTTATAACTATTATTGCTTGTTTTGATTTACCCAAGTACTTGCAGTAGTATTTACTTGTAACTTGTATATTTACTATTTTTACATGCAATAAAATTTAAATTTAATTTAATAAAACACCATTTTTTACAATTAAAAGAAATTAATAACACTCTATGTTTCCTACTTTAATAACATTTCAATTGAAGAAACTCTTTGCGTTAAATCTTTACTAGTCACCCATTCAAGTCACTTATTGTTTAACTATTTTTATAACTGTAGTATTTTTTCCCAGTTTCAGGTACATAATTCATCAAGTCTAATTATAGTTATAACTATTATTGCTTGTTTTGATTTGCCCAAGTACTTGCACTAGTATTTACTTGTAACTTGTATATTTACTATTTTTACATGCATTAAATTTTTAATTTAATTTAATAAAACACCACTTTTTACAATTAAAAGAAATTAATAACACTCTATGTTTCCTACTTTAATTGAATTTTAATTGAAGAAACTCTTTATGTTAAATCTTTACTAGTCACCCATTCAAGTCACTTATTGTTTAACTATTTTTATAACTGTAGCATTCTTTCCCAGTTTCAGATACATAGTTCATCAAGTCTAATCTATCTAGTTATAACTACTATTGCTTGTTTTGATTTTCCCAAGTACTTGCACTAGTATTTACTTGTAACTATATAATATTATATGTAAATATATAATATTTAATAGTTTTAGAAGCAATACAATTTTAATTTAATAAAACACCATTTTTTTCAATTAAAAGAAATTAATAATGCTCTATGTTTCATTCTTTAATTGAATTTTAATTGAAGAAACTATTGAAGAACCCATTCAAGTACTATTGTTTAACTATTATAATTTTATCGTAATTAATTATACTTTCTCGCAATTTGGGACATGTAATTCTATCAACTCTAATTATAGTTATAACTTCTATAGCTTGTCAAGTAAATGAACAAGTACTTTGTACAAGTACAAGTACATATCGAGGAAGCACTATCATAGAATAAATGTACAATACTTTTCTATTGGAATCATTTTATTTAATGAAAATCGTATGAATTATGTTTTGAAGTAAAATTATATAATCAAAAGACTTGTATTGTTTGTTTGAAATGGAAATACTATAATTGAAGGACTTTGAATGCACCAATTCGTATAAATGAACATTTATGAAAAGTAAAAGTGAATGGAAATTGAATTTGTTTGTTCGTAACTTGTACATATTATTTTATATATTTTTTCCTGTTTTTTTTTAAGTGAAATAAACATTGAGCCTCATTGTACGTGTCACTCTGACATCGTGCAGTGCACGTTACATGATTAATAGAGTGTAAACTAATTTAGTGCACAGGTAGAGGTAGTGGCAGTTCCAAGCGGGTCGGAAAATCAATAGAAAATTCCGAAGCACACGTTTCAGGCAACTTAAACTCTTTCAGCGCGAAGCCGAATTCCATTCAGACTCTCTCTCTCCATAATTCAGCATGAATCATTAAGTCTAAATATTGACGGAAGCCAATTGGGTTTGAAATTTTATGATTCCGTTAAAATTATATAGAGCATGCATATTGAATGATTCAAATGACGACGCCGCGCCGCAGGGGTGGATTGAAACAATTGTTGGAAATAGGGGTTGGGTTGGGTTGGATTGGGCTGCTGTGGCGGTAGACTTCGCGTACACACCCCTCCGCCACGCTCGGTGATTTAATGAATGTCTAATCCCTCTCTAGGCGCAGGAAGAGAGACCTCAAATATGAGCCCTTGATGGTTCTAAATTATGCAATTTTCAATATTGGCCACCCACTTGGACACGTGGCATGGGCGAACGTGCACCACCACTGCCGCCTCCACCTCCTCCTCCTCGTTCCCGTTCAACCCCTCGGGCACGTGTGTTTGACTCATTGCGGGCCCGCAAATTCAACTCGAATCCTAAAAACACTCGAACCAAAAAGATCCCCGCCCCAATCATCGTCGGAGATTCTAAATCTGATGGGGTGAAGTTTGCTTTTTCAACTTCGGCCACGGTTGATACAAGCCTTTTGTTGTTGCAACAAATAAACACTTGAAATTTTAAATAATGCACTCGAAATATGATTCATAGTGAAAAGGATGCTTCAAATCATCTAATGGGAAACTTTGATTCCAAATAAACTCATGAAATTGTTACTTTATTTTTTGTCCCAACCTTTTTAAAGTAAAGTAATATTCTATTTTCTTTGTGCATATTTTATTTCAATACGTAAAAATTTCTTATTTTTTTTAAATTCTTGTTTGATAGTTAGTGTGCACATTTACCAATAAAAATAACTTATAATCTTATATAAAAATAAAACACTTTTACTTTTACATTTACTCATCACTTTCTTATGTGCATTTATTGACTTGCAAATGTACACATTTACTGACTTATCAAAATTTACAACTTTGATAACATCAAATGGAATAGATAGGAATCTCAACAACGAATTGATGTAATAAACATGTTTTTCTTGTCATTGTAGAATACCTGCAAATATTTTCATTATAAACGTGTTTACGTATTGCGAGATTCATTGACGTTCATTTTCCTCGCCCTCTTCACGACGCATTCATTCATACATTTTTTTTTGGTCGCGGAGGGTAAAAGAATGAGAATAATAAAAAAAAGTGATTTGACTTTGCGGCCCACGTAAAAAAATCGCAATATTAGAGCTGAGGGGGAAAAAAAAAACAACTTTGAGCGCAATGAAAAATATCAACACATTCCGTTTAGACAAAGTGCACGCATAAAAATATTTGAGTCCTGGAAATTGCCTACAGGAACGTCACGCTGCTCTCTCTCTTACTCTCTCCTTCCGAAACAAATCCTATCCACTTTTCGAGACATTTTTTTTTATACCCTCCAACCCCGCATGAAATATACGTGGATGTCTGTATGTGCATTAACATGCCTTTACCAACGACCGAAAAAATATATATTTTGTGTGGCTCTGTGTGTGTATACGCCACCCCCACAGGCTCCTGATTTATTGCTGGCATTCTTTCGTTTCATTTCGCGTTTATTTATTTTTCCTCTTTCACGCTGCGACGGTATGAAATCCCCGAATTACTTGATCCTTCCTGTCGTCGAAAAGTCTTTTATATTAAGCTTCTTACATTCATTTCCTGAAAAACGGATTCCGCTATTATAGATTATAAATTTACAGATATTTATATTCAATAAATGCAAAAAAAAAAGATTATAATTCTTTAAAATCTAAATTATTTATTTCTTAGGTCAAATGTTAAGTTCAAATCATATACAGAAACTTTTTTGAAAACGCCAAATGACAGCTGTCATCTAGGCGTCAAAAATATATTTAGATTTCAAGTAATTGACAGTTGTAGTAATATGTTATAAACAATTGGGTTGTGAATTGACAGCTGTCAACTTGAATCAAAACGTCAAACATAGTAAATTATAAACAATTGGATCGTCAATTGACAGGTGTCACTTTGCGTCAAAATGTCAAGAAATATATTATAAACAATTGGATTGTGAATTGACAACTGTCAGTTTGTATTAATATTATAATATGGACAAATATTTAAAACAATTGTACAATTCTTTCTTAAATTTAAAATTTTGAAAAAAATCGTGGATTATAGAAATTAAATCGATGTTCAACTTAAATTTCAATGTAAATAAATGTGTTTTATATTCGTTAAATCAATAAAGAAAGATTATATTTTTTTAAAATATAAATAACTTATTTCTCAGATCAGCAATATTGGGTTGCTTTAAATTTCTAATCATCGCGAAATGACAGCTGTCAACTTGAGTCAAAACGTCAAACATAATAAATTATAAACAATTGGGTTGCCAATTGACAGTTGTCACCTTGCGTCAAAATGTCAAACAATATATTATAAACAATTGGGTTGTAAATTGACAGCTGTCAGTTTGCGTTATTGATATTATAATATGGACAAATATTTATAACAATTGTACAATTCTTTCTTAAATTTAAACTTTGAAAAAAATCGTTGAATATTAAAAATCAAATCGATGTTAAACTTATATTTCAATGTAAATAAATGCGTTCTATATTCGTTAAATCAATAAAGAAAGATAATATTTCTTTAAAATCTAAATAACTTATTTTTCAGATCAGCAATATTGGAATATTGGGTTGCGTTAAATTTTTAATGGTCGAGTCAAAACGTCAAACATAATAAATTATAAACAATTGTGTCGTCAATTGACAGTTGTCACCTAGCGTCAAAATGTTAAAAAAATATATTATAAACAATTGGGTTGTGACTTGACAGCTGTCAGTTTGCATTAATGATATTATAATATGGACAAATATTTATAACAATTGTACAATTATTTCTTAAATTCAATGTAAATAAATGCGTTTTGTATTCGTTAAATAAATAAAAAAAGATTATATTTTTTTAAAATATAAATAACTTATTTCTCAGATCAGCAATATTGGGTTGCGTTAAATTTCTAATGGTCGCGAAATGACAGCTGTCAACTTGAGTCAAAACATCAAACATAATAAATTATAAACAATTGGGTCGTCAATTGACAGTTGTCACCTTGCGTCAAAATGTCAAAAAATATATTATAAACAATTGAGTAGTGAATTGACAGCTGTTAGTTTGAGTTAATGATATTATAATATGGATAAATATTTATAACAATTGTATAATTCTTTCTTAAATCTAAAACTTTGAAAAAATCGTTAAATATTAAAAATCAAATTGATGTTCAACTCAAATTTAATTATAAATAAATGCGTTTTATATTCGTTAAATCAATAAAATAAGATGATATTTCTTTAAAATTTAAATAACTTATTTCTCAGATCAGCAATATTGGGCTGCGTTAAATTTCTAATGGTTGCGAAATGACAGCTGTCAACTTGAGTCAAAACGTCAAACATAATAAATTATAAACAATTGGGTCGTCAATTGACAGTTGTCAAACAATATATTATAAACAATTGAGTAGTGAATTGACAGCTGTCAGTTTGTGTTAATGATATATATAATATGGACAATTATTTATATGTCATGATTGTACAATAATTTACTAAATTTAAAACTTTTAAATGATCGTTGAAAATAAAAAATCTTCAATTTAAATAAAATATGTAAGTAACGTATTTCGATAAATTTGCACTTGTTTCATTTTTTTTTATTTGTTCAACAAAAATGTTGCTTCATTTTAAACTATATTAACAAAATTTCAGTATTTATTTTCGAATTAGTGAAATTTAACATCGATTTTGCATTTTGTAAATTAAAATTGTAAATTTATATAAAATTGTAAATGCTCAATATTTTTTACCGTTGATTGGTAAAAATACATTTTCTTTGATGCTCAAGGTGTTTTTATTGAATATTATTGAATATTAGTGAAATTTAACATCGATTTTGCATTTTGTGAATTAAAATTGTAAATTTATATAAAATTGTAAATGCTCAATACTTTTTACCGTTGATTGGTAAAAATACATTTTCTTTGATGCTCAAGGTGTTTTTATTGAACATTATTGAATATTAGTTTTCGAATTGTGAATTAATTTTGTGTAAAACTAAAGCAAACATAACGTTCGTATGTTCCAACTGGCGCATAGATACTATTTGCTAATGCAATTGCGATGTTCCCTCCTAATAGAACAAACATGCGTTGTTCGTTGTTTGATGCGGTGTCGATGAACATCGACGAGGAGATGATGATGATGCTGTTTGATGTTGTAAAAGCGGCGACGATCAAATTTGCGTTTAAAATTACTCGCAAGATTACCCCATCAAATATTAGTTTTATAATTGAATCAATGGATGCTTGTGTTTGCGGACTCGCATGCACCAGGGAACGGTCGTAGGGAGGAGACCCAACAAAAAAAAAATACTCTCCCCGATGATCGTTCTTGGTAAATGCGAAGCATATTGCTACGCTCATCAACTGGCTCCGCTATAAATATTCAATGCGATTGTAAACAGGCCGAACAGCCTGCCATACCGTACCGATCCCGTCCACCCCCATTGGGACCCGCATCCCGAACCCTCCACCATCCCTTGACGTCTCCCTAACGCCCTCCCACCTAACCAGTAACCCCCTTTTTAGAAGGGAGGGCAGTGGCAGGGATTTGAGGTCACCACCGTCGAATCTCATCACCCGAGTCACATTCTGATTTTCAATTAGATTTAGACTATTAAATCAGCATTTGCAAATATATACCTACACGCATATAGTTTGAAGGGCTTCCCTTCACTTCCCATCTTGTACCAACCCCATTTTCACTTTTACACACGTGCACATGCCGTAGCCAAGTCCACCGCAAATTTTCGTCCCCTCCGGATTATTTAATTGATGTTTAAAGATTCCTGCTTAAGCTTATTTTAATTAAGATATGCAAAAATTATAATTGAAAAAAAATATTTGCTGGTTCCACACTATGAGATTATATTTATATCAGTTGCTATTGGTATTACCCCATAACAATTGAACACAATTAGGTCATAAGTTCATAATGGTTGGTATATTTGACAGAGATTTACATCAACTAAATTGAAAAAATAAACTAAAACGTAAAAAATCGTAATTATTTATTAATAACAAATTACTAATTAAAACAAATTCAACCTACGATGTTCAATTTTTGATTATTTTCAACATTACATTGAAATCATTGATTTTTATATAAATCTTAAAAAAAATAATTTATTTGATTTTTTATGATATTTTCTTCCTTTTGATGCTGTTAAACTTAATAATTATGAAAATATATAAAATGTATTCAACATTCAATATTTTATTTGTATTATTATTTATACTATTTACTTTTACTTATACTATTATTATTTATATTATTTATATTATGCTAAATTTATACAAAGTTTTAGTTTTGTTAAGAATCACAAAATGACAGCTGTCAACTTGCGTCAAAGCGTCAAAACAATATATTATAAACAATTGTAGGCAACACGGTTAAGAAATTGTTGAAATAACTTAGACCAATGGATGTAATTTAGTCCAAAATCGGAAGTATTTTTTTATGATATTGGGTTGCGTTAAATTTTTAATGGTCGCGAAATGACAGCTGTCAACTGCGAAATGACAGTCGTCAATTGACAGTTGTCAACTTGTGTCAAAATGTCAAAAAATATATTATAAACAATTGAAGTATGGGTCGCGTGACAACACGGTCAAGAAATTGTTGAAATAACTTAGACCAATAACTTAGACCATTGTGTAAATATTAGTTTTTAATTATATAACTATTAATTTGAAAGAAATAATAAAATATTAATAAAAATTTCATATAAGTTTTTGAAGTTTAAATTGACATAAGATTTGACGTTTTTCGTATTTCGTAAGTATCTCCTTTTTATATTTATACATTTTCTGTCCATAATTATCTTAAATTTCTCGAAGATTGCACAAATTTATTGAAATATTCAATAGTTTTATAAAATATAATAAAAACAAATTATTGAAAATGTAAATGAATAAAATTTTAATAAAATTACGAAAAATCTAGTATTCTTTGCACTGTTCTTGGAATATGTAAAATTGTCTTAATATATACAAAAAAATTAAATCTAGATCAAATTTAAACAATTTCTATTAGTGTTTACCTTTTAATTAGTAATTTGTTGAATAACTATTAATAATACTATAATACTTGATATACTATAATAAATAAAACTTTAAAAATCATTCTGTAATGAAATATAAAGTTTTGCATGAACTATTAAAATTTATATTATTTTAAACGATTTTTTTCTAATTTATATCAATACTTTAGTACAGATATTTATTTTATTTATTTGTTAAAAAAAAATTAATTAAATATAAAGATATTTTTTAATGTTCTAATGAAATCAGCGTTAATGTCTACTGATTTTAGCATTGTAGTCGTAACAATGGATTGATGTGAATGCTAATTTATCAAAATTAATTATTTTCAGGAGCATTTCAAGGACAAAAACAAAAAGTAAAAGTCATAGTGACGAATGGTGAGTAACAGTTTTTTGTTCTATATGCACACATTTTTGGTGCGACAAATCTCATTGAGTATCATTTACACATCATCATCATTGTCTTGTTATTACCGTCCCTAAATAGGGCTTAGGGTGAAAAAAAAACACACAAACACACAAAAACACAACAAATGAAGTCGAGAATATAATAGTAAAATCACGAGCAATTGAATAAATGCCCGGATGCAAATCCTCTCTCCTTCCTTCCCACTGGAACGCGGACATAGTCTGTGAATTTCATTTGTTTGTGTTTTTTTTCACTGTTACCATGGAAAAAGAGAAACGAACGATGCGGGATAAATTCTCTTTCTCTCTCTCTCTCTCTCTTCATCCCACTCAGTCCTCCCGTGTGCAGACGATTTACGAGGGCGCTCTCCATGCATCTGACATCGTTAATCAACGATACACCAGAAAAATGTCTATCCGAGTTATATAATAATGCCCGAAAATGAGATAAAAAAATTGTAATACATAGCTCGTATACACACACCACCACCACCAGCAAACAAATACAGGAGGAATAAATACGATGGAAAGAATTTAATTTCATTTGTCCTTTGTGTTTGCGAGAGTAGAGGTCCCTATTGTTGCGGTCCGTGGGGATCCGTATCAGGCGCAATTAAAACATAATAAATCCTAAACAGGAAGTGCCTCCTTGACTAGATATTTCTGGTAAAAAGCAATTGACATGCACACACACTGTGTACGAGGGAAACAGAAGAGGAGAGGAACGAACCAGAACTGAGGATTCGACGAATTAACAACAATGGAATCGTATCTTGGATTATGGTTTTTCCCCTTTTGTTGTTGTTTCATATACATTTTTTTTTCTTCCATCGATTCTTTGGACCACTTAAGCGACCCACACAACTCCGAAAACGGTCGTTTGATCCGGAACCGAAATATTTCTGATCCTCGTTAAAAAATTTGATTTATACGTTCAATCAAGATACCAAAGTCCAACAATAATAGAAGCACAATGAGTAGTTTCTGTTAATATTCAATGAATACTACACAATTTGATACTTTAATTGAATTTACTTAATCCGAATAAAAAAAACGGTCTGGTATTAATATAACAATATAAGAAAACCAAACAACAATTTTAGATCTGCTAAAATTGCACAAAATTACTTTAGAAAATTGTATTTATTCCATTTAATTTCATATCAAATTGATAATTTTATAAATCATGAAAATGAAAATTTTATAAAGCACAAAAACATTGAACTTTTTAACAAGAAATTACTGTTTTTTTTTAAATAAACAATTTTCATTACAAAATGTACAAATTTTCAAAATATATTTACTTTTTGTTAAATCAAGGTTCTTTAGTAAATCAAGTTTTTTTAGAACATAGTAATTACAAGAATATTTATGGTAATAATTTCATAATTCAAAAAGGGAAATATTTCCTAGATTTAACTACTTTACGGTAATATTTATACACATTTTTACTAATTTAGTTACAAACTATATAATATAGTGCGAATATACATAAAGTCAACTATTGAATGATTTCTTGTTTTTTTGATGAACAAAAAATCAAAGCTTTTGAACTGTTTATTTTTTATTTGAATGTTAGGATTTCTTTGAGCGGTGAATAGAAAAATGGTCCATTTGCAGCGTCAATTGATGGTTAATAGCCTCAATAAAATTAATCGGCGAAAGAGAATTATGTTATACACATATTTCTTGATTCACTTCTTTTTTTTTTTCCTCTGCAACTCTCTATCTTTCTCTGGAAGCAATTCGTTATTCTTTCGGAGTAATTACAGCAATAAATATACAATAATGGAGGAAAGGTTTTTCCTTATTTGTTTGGGACGGGCGGCGTCCTTCTTGGCTGGGCGCACGCAGGAAAAAGCGTGGGGTCCCAGGACGAATGAAGGGAAGAGGAAGCAGGAGATGCGATGGGATAGGATGGAAAGAGATGGGATGGGATGAGAAGGACGAGCAATCGAAGTAATGGCGCACATTACGACATCCGGAAGTGGAATTACACGACCGCTGGTCGACGTCGTCGTCGGCGTCGTCGTCTCTCTGTCCTTCGGTCCGATGTGGATGTCCCCCAATCTGTCGCTTTTTATTGCTCCGAGATCCGATACTTCCTTACTACCACTGCCCAAAGGTCCTCCCCTACGAATCGAGAGCATAAATTATTATTTTTTTCTCCTTCCTTGGGGGTCAGTTTCCGAAAGGGGGAAAAGTTTGTTTTTTTTTACTACTTTTGCCATCAGTTCTTCTCTCGTCAACGCAAAAAAAAAAGAACGATAAACAAATAACACATAAGGGGTAAAGTTTTCTAAAGTACATTTTATACTAGTTCACTTCCTCAAAAAAAAAAAAAGAGCAACGAAGCAGTGTACATAAATTTATCGAGTGGTTTGATTTTTCGTTATATTTATGTTGTTAGTAAACTTTGCTCAAATAAATTTGTTGAATTGGAAACAAATATTCATTGGGATAATTGACAGATTTTTCTTGAAAAATAAGGTGACAAAATGTTAAGGTACAAACATGATTTGATTCAAATGAATTGGATCTTAATTACATTACATAAATGATCATGAATAAATTACAATTATCGTATTGTGAGTAAAATTATGATTGAAGTATGATTTAATAACAGTTGTTTGTTAATTCATTATACTTTTTAGCCTATATGCGTTTGTATTAAGGTGTTTTGCATAGGTTTCGTGTGAATATATGTGAATGAATCAATATTGACTCGGCGAGTTGGTTGTGTTCTGGGGGTTGTTCCGTGAATATATACGGCTTCTCTCTCTCTAACTCACTCTATCTCTCTGCATGTATGTATGTTGCTCTCACCCTTATACACACACGTAGCTCATCTCTATGTGTATATACACAGCATAAGTCATCATCATCTGACAGGCATATCGACGTCCCCCACAATCCCCTCTTCCACTCGGATGCTCGTCCCTATCACACATGACATCACATCCGGAAGTCAGCGTATGTATATGCATGAGTGGTGCATTGCCACTGTGTTACAGTCGATCGGCCCGTTGCCGCCGCACTCACGCCGGAAGTCCGTCTAATGCATCCGCTGCCCGTCAAGAAGTCGCGCGTTTTGGACACCCCTCGTCGAACATACACACACACTCATATTCAGTCAAACGCGAAAGCCAAAACGCCGAAGAATTGTCCAATTGAGACTTGAACATAAAACGTGTTCAAATATTTCAAATTTCAATGCAGTTCACTCCTCGCAATATATTAACTTATCTAATTTAACTATTATGATGTATATTGTTTAGATGTGAATATTAAGGTCAAATGGTGTAGTAAATTTAATGTGATGTAAATTTGGTAACTTTGTGTATAATATCTGGACACTTGTTTGTATTCAAACTACATCTAAAATATCAAAGATCTAGAGATTTATTTAAGCACTATTAGATAAAGTAGCGGAATAAATGAATGTAAATAATGTAATTATGATCTAAAAGAAGATGTAAACATCAAGGAGATTATGTAGAAGTTGGTGGAGGAATTAGAGCCTGGTATATAGATTATAGACTACGAGAATGGAAGAAAGATAAAGAAACTGTTTCGAATGTCGACATTGCCGGCAGCGAAGGATGATGGAAGATGAAGGAGACGGAAGTAATCAAGGAGAATTAATTCTGGCGGAAAAGAAATGCCGTTCTTTTGCTTTTCCGGTAGATGCGCCCGGCCCCCGGGATTTTCCCTTTGACGGGAATGCGATTTTATTAATTTTCCGAGAGTGCGTTTATTTTCCGCGCCCGGGTCCTGACGTTTGGGTTGGATGATGATGATGATGATGGAGGGAGTGGGTGGGTGGTTTGGTGCAGGTTTCTTAAGGTCGGATGTGAAACGCGAAACGTGTTCGCTGCGTTCGGAAAGTGTATAAATAAGATTATAAATTGGGCTGTCACGAGGTGAGGGTGGGAAAAACGGGGGCAAGGGCTGTCATGGGGGGCTCTGGGGCTCATAACTCGGGCAATGCCGGCATTCAAGGGCGATAATGAATCAGCAACTCATTTGCAACTCGGTTCCTTTCTTTCAGACCAAGTCATCAACTAATTTCCCTGAAACTCGGAGCTGCTGCTGCTGCTACTGCCGCCGTCTCTGCTCCTGTTTCTACGGTGGAGGCGGTGCAGGAGGGTGCGGATTGGGGCTGAGGGTTGTCGGGGGGCGGAGGATGGCCGCGTTCTGCTCTGTTCCTGCAAGCAACGGCGGCGGTGGCGGCAGCGGCAGGATTATTACTTGCGCAGGAAAAGCCTATGGCTCTGATGCCTGATTCCTGATGTTGGCGGCTGCCTGCTGGAAGGAGAAGGACCAGACCAGATCCTCGCTCCGCTAACCGAAGCTATTTCACCCCGTGTCTCCCTAGCAACGACGTAGCCATGGATACGGCCGCGCCGCACCGCTCTGTGACTTGCAAGTCAACTCATTCGAGCATTTCAACCGTGTTGAGTAGAGTTGTTTGTTATACTCCTCCACTAATGTGGGTTATTTTCCACTGGAGTCTTATTGAGATTTTGCACTTAAGACCATTATTGTCACCATTTTATACTCCCTCAAACGAAATCACACTCCACACATACTCCGTGCTCGTCCTTCAAGCATCTTTTTTTCTTTTTCTTCAAACCAGTCAACACATTCTACAGATTTAAAGATTTTACAACAATTAAATTTCAGTAAAATACCAATATTTGTGATGATAATCATAATAATTGCGATTATAATTTAGAACAACAGTTTTAAAAATATATTTTGAAATTCATTATATAAGATTAATTAAAAAAAAAAGATAAAATTGACAACTTTATCTCAAATTTGTACGTCACAATAGGCATTATATAAGCCCGGCTAGCTCAGTCGGTAGAGCATGAGACTCTTAATCTCAGGGTCGTGGGTTCGAGCCCCACGTTGGGCGACCAAATTTTGTCTACAAAAAAATGAAGGTAGGTAGAATATGGTATTAACAGCAGCAATCCTTTGTAAAGAAGAAGACGATTGAAATAGACGATAGTAAAATAATTTGTACGTAAGTATGTCAAATTTGTAAAACTATGTTGGGTCGTTTTGCTCAGATGGGTAAAGACTTTTTTTTTCTAAATATAAAATTGTGTACCTCGGTTTAATGTTGCATTGTTTCAATTTTGTTATTAAAGATATTCAGAATACATAAAGTACTTTCATGTATATGTGAATGTCTAAAAGTTGAGATAGTATTGTTTTAAAATTTGTTATATTTAATTCTATATTCTATTTTGTGTAAATACTAATTTTCAAATTTGCATTTTAATGTAGTAGATTCTAAAACATGTTTGGATACTTTTCTTTTGCTTAATTTATATTAATAAAGTACGTGACGAAAATGGAAAATGTCACAAATTGACATTATATAAGCCTGGCTAGCTCAGTCGGTAGAGCATGAGACTCTTAATCTCAGGGTCGTGGGTTCGAGCCCCACGTTGGGCGACATAACTTTTGTCAATAAAGGAAAATTGTCATTAGGGACATGAGGAAAATGGAAAATATCACAAATTGACATTACATAAGCCCGGCTAGCTCAGTCGGTAGAGCATGAGACTCTTAATCTCAGGGTCGTGGGTTCGAGCCCCACGTTGGGCGACATAACTTTTGTCAATAAAGGAAAATTGTCATTAGGGACATGGGGAAAATGGAAAATATCAAAATTGACATTATATAAGCCCGGCTAGCTCAGTCGGTAGAGCATGAGACTCTTAATCTCAGGGTCGTGGGTTCGAGCCCCACGTTGGGCGACATAACTTTTGTCAATAAAGGAAAATTGACATTAGGGACATGAGGAAAATGAAAAATATCAAAAATTGACATTACATAAGCCCGGCTAGCTCAGTCGGTAGAGCATGAGACTCTTAATCTCAGGGTCGTGGGTTCGAGCCCCACGTTGGGCTACTAAATCTCAGGGTCGTGGGTTCGAGCCCCACGTTGGGCGACTTAACTTTTGTCAGTAGAAACTATCCTGAGTGTCCATCTTTTTATATATTGTAAAAAATTATAGATTTGACATAAAATAAGTTGTAGAGAACATTTACAATATTCGTCATTTTAGCAACATTTTAAATGTATGATATATGACATTAAAGCATGACTATTTACAAATAACTTGCTTATTTAATTAAATGTTATGCAAATTTACAACAGGACATAATTGACCTTATGCGAACATAAATGATTACCGAGTAAGGCTCAGAAGTAATTTATATTAGCGGCTAAGACCTTTCGGATTTATAGAAAAAAAAAATACAATTATTCTCTTCCCCCGAATTGGATAGGTTTTTTTACGCTTCTTTCAGTCCATGGGCAAAAATTCAATTGACATGTGGACAACGAGCTGCATATGCGAGTGCAGATATACGGGGGTGTAAGTTGGAAAAGGGAAGATCCTTTGCGGTGATAAGTCTCCGAGTAGGGTGGATCAAACAGATTACAACCGTTTGCCGTACGGATTTATACATATCCGGGACGTCTGCTGCCGTGGTTCTGCTCGTGCAGAGGGCATCATCATCATTCGAGGATACGCTGGAAACCAACGTTCATTTTTTTTTGCGCAGAAACCCAGTACATTTTTGATTGATTGATTGATTGATTGATTGATTGACGGATACCGTTCAAAAGAGGGGCTCTTCTTCTAGCTGAAATTAACATCGCGGTCTGCACACCAACCACAGTTTCTACCCTGTCCTCATGCATGACAACATCCATTCGACATGGCGGATGCATATTAAACCGTGAATTTTGTGTACAGCCGCAGCAGTTCCCAAACTATAATATATTTAATACATCCATTAATCATCTCAAACGTTCAAGGACCTTGGAAATCGATAGGCATAACTATTTTCTATATTCACTTTGAATCACCTTCATGGTAACATTATAAATTAATGCATGCAATATTTGGATCACTTTATTTTATCATTTATTGATTTCAATAAGTTTACTTATCACTTTCCTAGTTATCTAAAACTAACACTTAAGATAAGCACATCAGGAAATAACAATCATAAAATTATGTTTATATGTAATTTGAAATGATTCAAATACAATTTATTAAACTAACTGAAAGTGATACAACTATAGTGGAACCTCGCTTAACGAATATAATCCGTTCCATTTTTTTTTTGGATTTTTACTCGAATAATGAAGCAATTGTAGAAAATGATGTAGCATGCACATAATCCGGGATTTCTCTTCTCCCCGTCACTCGTTATGCGAAATATTAAGCGAGTCATTTTTCTTACAAATCATTTTGTTTGTTAAGGGAAATGCTCGTTATGCGAGGTGTTCGTTAAGCGAGGTTTCACTGTATTATATATATGCCTGGCTAGCTCAGTCGGTAGAGCATGAGACTCTTAATCTCAGGGTCGTGGGTTCGAGCCCCACGTTGGGCGACCAAATTTTGTCTACAAAAAATTGAAGGTAGGTAGAATATGGTATTAAAAGCGCAATCAATCCCTTGTAAAGATAGATGACTATAGTCATATATAAGGTGATTATTGAAATAGACAATAGTAAAATAATTTGTACGTAGTATGTCAAATTTGTAAATCTATGTTAGGTCGTTTTGCTCAGATGGGTAAAGACTTTTTTTTTCTAAATATAAAATTGTGAACTTCTGTTTAATGTTGCATTGTTTCAAGTTTGTCATTAAAGATATTCAGAATAAATAAAGTACTTTCATGTATATGTGAATGTCTAAAAGTTGAGATAGTATTGTTTTAAAATTTGTTATATTTAATTCTATATTCTATTTTGTGTAAATAATAATTTTCAAATTTGCATTTTAATGTAGTGAATTCTAAAAAATGTTTCGATACTTTTGTTTTGCTTAATTTATATTAATAAAGTACTTGAAGAAAATGGAAAATGTCACAAATTGACATTACATAAGCCCGGCTAGCTCAGTCGGTAGAGCATGAGACTCTTAATCTCAGGGTCGTGGGTTCGAGCCCCACGTTGGGCGACATTACTTTTGTCAGCAGAGGAAAACTGACATTAGGTACTTACCAAGTACTTAGGAGAAAATGAAAAATGTCACAAGTTGACAGTATGTAAGCCCGGCTAGCTCAGTCGGTAGAGCATGAGACTCTTAATCTCAGGGTCGTGGGTTCGAGCCCCACGTTGGGCGACATAACTTTTGTCAACAGAGGAAAACTGACATTAGGTACTTACCAAGTACTTAGGAGAAAATGGAAAATGTCACCAATTGACAATATGTAAGCCCGGCTAGCTCAGTCGGTAGAGCATGAGACTCTTAATCTCAGGGTCGTGGGTTCGAGCCCCACGTTGGGCGACCAAATTTTGTCTATAAAAAATTGAAGGTAGGTAGAATATGGTATTAAAAGCAATCCCTTGTAAAGAAGAAGACTATCGTCATATATAAGGGGATTATTGAAATAGACAATAGTAAAATAATTTGTACGTAAGTATGTCAAATTTGTAAAGCTATGTTGGGTCGTTTTGCTCAGAGTGGTAAAGACTTTTTTTTCTAAATATAAAATTGTGAACTTCGGTTTAATGTTGCATTGTTTCAATTTTGTCATTAAAGATATTCAGAATAAATAAAGTACTTTCATGTATATGTGAATGTCTAAAAGTTGAGATAGTATTGTTTTAAAATTTGTTATATTTAATTCTATATTCTATTTTGTGTAAAAAATAATTTTCAAATTTTCTTTGTAATGTAGTGGATTCTAAAACATGTTTGGATACTTTTGTTTTGCCTAATATATATTAATAAAGTACTTGAAGAAAATGGAAAATGTCACAAATTGACAGTATATAAGCCCGGCTAGCTCAGTCGGTAGAGCATGAGACTCTTAATCTCAGGGTCGTGGGTTCGAGCCCCACGTTGGGCTACTAAACTTTTGTCATAAACTGACAAGATCCAATATATTTCCTAATTGACATTATGTCAATTAATAACGTGTATAATTATGTTTCGCAGGTATACCACGATTCAATTATTTATTTTATATGAATGAACGTTTACGTTTGGTGAGAAATTACAATACACAATGAAAATTGTAGTAGTAGTAGTAGTGAATACCGATTATTGAACGAAGTTTTAGAAGTGCTGCAACAAATTGTAAACAAACTCGATGGGTCAGTTCTCATTCATAAATATCGATTATAAAATATGCTTTGTATACTCATTAATGAACCAAACACTACAAATTGACCTTGAAAGTTAGTTAATTGGCAAATTTAAACTCAACTATAGATATTCTATTTATATACTTTGTCGATCTAAACTGCAATCCTTTATCATACAATTACTCAAGAGTAATAGGTATTTTTATTGGAAAATATAGTAATCCTAGAAACAATACCATCCACTGTATCTTTAATTTATGCTGCTTTTATTTCTTTCTTTTTCGGCGTCGGTTGCAAAACGCCAACCGAAACAGGATGCTTCGTTCTCTCGGAAGGATTGTTGAAAAGATAGAGGCTGTGAGTGGCAGCCGTAACGTAGCCATGGAAACGAGTGCCTCGGACTTCCTCAAAGAGCTCCTCCGTTTCCACGGCTTCTCATTCTTGCACCCCCGATTTCATTATGCAAGACATTTACTACCAGCCGAAATCGCTACAGATGCGTTTCCAAATTCAGCAAACACAAACGGCGAAGTAGTAATAATATAAAAAAAAAATGGAAGCAGAGCAGAAGATGCAAAGAAAAAAACACAGTGAAATTGTGAAGAGAGTAGAAAAATAAATAAAGAAAACGAAACGGAATCTCCCTTTTGAAATTTGTATAATCAAAGGGCGATATGATTATATTTTTCCCCAGGACGTGGTGGAAGAGGCGGTGGTGTGGGGTTTCCCTTCGCCCGAACTGCTCTTTAGCAAAATCGGGCGGCAAAGTAATCTCTTTCTTCCCGTCTCTCTCCGTCTACTACTCTCCCTCGCAATCTCTGCAACTTTCTCCGTCTCTCCTTCTCCATACGTAGAATTATAGTTAGGGTTGTTCGCGATGGGCGGTGGAAGAGGGGATTCCCCTGGAATCAAGTAATGACAGTCCGGAGTCGCACAAAAGGCTTTAATTAAGACGGCGCGAGATAAGGCACGCGCATAAAAAATACGAACGGCAATCGCAACCCACCACATGCGTTCGTTCATCAGCTTCTCTCCCTTTCCCACTTTGACTCGTTCCTTTTCTCTATCTATCTCTCTCTGTTTCTTTCTAGTTGGAATGAATAGGAGGGGGTGGTTTTCCGGGGACCCTTTGTGGGTGGTGTGGGGACGAGGAGGGACGAAACTGAAAAACGGATTTTCCCTTCGAAGTCGGCGACCCTCTTGATGGGGGAAAGAAGAAGAAGAAAGTGAAAGGAGGACGACGATGAGGAAAAAAGCGGAAATGACGACTGCCCCGTGTATGCTAATTTAATTGAATGTTACGAATCAAAGAAGGCTTGTATAGCCGCCGCCTCCCCCATTACTCAAAGTCTAATTGCTTACAAAACATTTACAAATCAGGGACACTAATTTTCTAACACATACTGTCTAGAGATTATAGCAAATATTTATTAATTAGAAATGTCAAAAAACTCTTCTTTAATTATAGTAAAGAACTATAATTAAAAAAAAATCTCAAAGCTAAATATGTAAATGTAAAAGTACATGTGTTGAAGTAATCTTGTGTAAAGCATAGACAAACAGATTTTACTTACAACTAAAGAGTATTCTGTGCGTTAGCAAGATGTGATTGTGATTGTAGTAACGAAGTTTTCCGTTGATGGAATTGGAAGTTCTCAAGAAAGGCTTTGTTGTTTTGTGTACTGTGTGTGTAATATATAGAGAGCAGAAAACGCACGTCGAATAATAGTGCGTCCAACAAATGGCGCGCCGCGAGGAACATTTATTTGTTTAGCCGTACGGTAAATGAAAAACCGCAAATTTATAATGTCATTATTGCAATGATTGTTGCATTATTTCGCGGAGTGCGTAGGAAAGAGAGCAACGGTTGAAAGCGCACAAACGGATATATATATATATACAAAAAAATAAAATAAGTGTATGAGCAAGAGAGGAGCAGATAAACAAGGTGGAAAAAGAGAAAGTTGGAAATGGTACCAATAATGGGAATGCACACGCGGCGCTTCTGATTAGCAATCAAGATTTGCGCCAATTTGCGAGAGGCGCACGCGACCAACGCTCGATTGTGGTGCGCGCGATGGGGCGCAAGGAATTTCGATTCGTTCGTCTTATGCGTGGCGCGCGCTGCGCCTTTATGGCCCACAATGGACCTGCTGGAATTAAAGTATCTATCTTTCTCTCCTACAAACTTATACTTCAAACTATCTCATTCTTATACAAGAATCAACGGTTCGAACATGGGGGGTTAAGATTAAAGAAGTTGTTATAATGTTGCATCCACACTACACCAGATACACAAATCAGGCAAGTGGTTAGCATGGATTATGATGTACAACTATTGTTGGTATATTGGGATTGGAAGAAAGAAGTTTACACTATGCGTGAAATGTAACATAAATCAGAGTTAAACAATATTTTGGTTATCAAAGTTGTTGATAAACAACTTTTAATCATCTATCAGAATTTAAAATTAAGCTGAAGGAAGAGTATATAATGGTACATCCACACTACTTATAATATGGTACATTAATCAAGTAGTTATCACGGAATACGACAATCAATGATTAAACCACAACAACAACTATTGAATCTCATCAACAGTTTAGAGATGAAAAGAAAAAATATTTTACAATGCTGCCTGCATCCACACTATATATGATCTAAGACAGTGGTTTCCAAACTTGATGTTACTACGCCTCCCTCAAAAGTATGTAATCATTTGGCGCCTCCCTCCCTCCAATTCATAAAACAAGTATAGAAACATTCCTGTGCTCTTATCCATATTGCTGTAATACGCGT
>NW_017095517.1:0-1512 GCF_001412225.1 Nicrophorus vespilloides
AAGTGCAGTTTTCAAGTCAATTTCAACGTCATGGCTGTCATCGAACTGTCAACTGTCAAGTTGTCAAATATATTTAATCAATGTCTGTCATCCAACTCTATGACTGTCAATCTTATGTCATTGTTTTAGTGTGCAACCATAATAAGACTGTGCACTTGTGACAAGTACTTGTACAAGTAGTCTAATATATTTAATCAGTGATGCATGTCTTTGTTTCCATTAAAATACACAAATTTTGAGAATCCAATTAAAACAAGTGCAGTTTTCAAGTCAATTTCAACGTCATGGCTGTCATCGAACTGTCAACTTGTGCAAGTTGTCAAATATATTTAATCAATGTCTCATCTCTAGAGCACATTCATTTTTATGTGACAAATAACTGTATTGACAAGTACTTGTACAAGTAGTCAAATATATTTAATCAGTGATGATGTCTTTGTTTCCATTAAAATACACAAATTTTGAGAATCTTATGTCATTGTTTTAGTGTGCAACCATAATAAGACTGTGCAGTTGTGACAAGTACTTGTACAAGTAGTCTAATATATTTAATCAGTGATGCATGTCTTTGTTTCCATTAAAATACACAAATTTTGAGAATCCAATTAAAACAAGTGCAGTTCTCAAATCAATTTCAACGTCATGGCTGTCATCGAACTGTCAACTGTCAACACAATTTTTGACAATTCAATAGAAACATCGAACTCTATGACTGTCTTTGAGAATCTTATGTCATTTTTTTAGTGTGTAACCATATTAAGACTGTGCAGTTGTGACAAGTACTTGCATAAGTAGTCTAATATATTTAATCAATGATGCATGTCTTTGTTTCCATTAAAATACACAAATTTTGAGAATCCAATTAAAACAAGTGCTGTTCTCAATTGAATTTCGACGTCATGGCTGTCATTGAACTGTCAACTTGTGCAAGTTGTCAAATATATTTAATCAATGTCTGTCATCCAACTCTATGACTGTCAATCTTATGTCTTTGTTTTAGTGTGCAACCATAATAAGACTGTGCACTTGTGACAAGTACTTGTACAAGTTGTCAAATATATTTAATCAATGATGTGTGTGTGTTTGTTTCAGGTGGAATTGAGAATCCTAGGTCCTCGGTGATAGGTCTTTTCCGAAGGGAGAGTACCGGTTCAGCGCATATGAGCAGTTGCGAGTCGTCGCCACAGAGGGAGCGACGCGGTTCGACCGGTCCGAACGCTGTACTTCTGATCGAAGAGGGCGGAGGTGGAGGCGCCGGGCTCGATCCGCTCGGGGCGGTTCCCAAGCTGGGCGCGATCCCGCCGCCCCCGCAGACGCCATCCGGACAACGCAGAGCGCCCCGACGTGGCTCGATGCTCGAGCTAAGCGGGTGTGTTGATGATGATGATGATCATGCTGATGATAACACTAGTACACGATGACCAATGTAAGAAGGTTTGATATGCTCGCTTCGTGTGCTCGTCCACAAATTTAATAATGTTTATATACCAAAAAAAAAAAATAATAATAAAT
>NW_017095517.1:1523-5418 GCF_001412225.1 Nicrophorus vespilloides
AAAAAAAAAAAACATCGAATCGAAAATTAATTTGATAATCTTTTTCTCTCTCTCTGCACGAAACTAATTGGCCAAATACACAACACACAGAAAAAATTACTTTGATTGCACTGAAAAAAATAAAGCAATTTGTAATCAACCAGAGCAACGTTTTCTTTTTGTTTTTCTACTGTAATCGTAGTATTTGTCACGGGTGGCGTTTCTTTTTTTGTTTTTTTCGTTCTGTATTTCACTTTTCTTTGTTATATTGGTCACATGTAAGTACTATTTCCTAGATTAGAGCTTCACGACTCACACTTTTCCATCGAATCCATTTCTCTCTTTCTGATCATTCGAATCCATAAGTCAGCAAAGCAATCACCTTTGCACCAGCAAACAAAATTTTTCATAAACATTTACCAAACAAAACAAAAAAGTGATTCCATTTTTGTTTAATACATAACCTTAATTATATTTTTGACGTAACGAGTCATTAAATGGAATCGCTTTTTGTCACGAAATAAATAACCAGTTGCTATAGTAACAGAAACATGTAAGCCTATCATCCATCTAGTACTAATATCATGATGCAATTGCAATTGTTTCAACAAACAATTGCAATTCCTGTGTACATATTGTACAATTTTAGTTTTTTTTTTGTGTATTAGCGACAAAAACTCGATTTGTTGTTTCGTTTTTAAAGATTTTGTTTTCCTCATGATTTTTCTTCTGCTTAGGTCCATAACGAGAGACACCATTCCGGAGGAGAATTACGGCAACGGAGGTGCGAGAAGGCCGTCCTGGCTGCCGCCCGTACGACAAACGCCTAGGTTACAAGTGAGGCGGCAGCAGACCCTAGGCCCGGCGCTTATATCCGCCGCATCGTCAGCGACATCCGACGACAGTTCCGAGAACGAAGACATGGATTGCCTGATGAAACCGAACGGCAACTTCTGAAACACAGCCGCCTCCTGAGCCTTACCCAAACCTCCACAAACTAAAACAAAACACACACCTTCTCCTCCATTAGCAGAATTTACCACACAACCTACTCTCCAGCATAGTGTACTTAAGAAAAAGAAGAAGTAATTAATCAAAGGACTTTAATACTTTACGTTTAGGGTTTTTTTTTTGTATCTACATAAGTTAACTTTCATCCTATCAATTTAGTCCTTATTTTTTACGTAATTATTGTTATATTTAAGGCGATTTAAGCAATTCGAGTTTTAATTTAATTGAAAACAAAAGTAATCATTTAAAGACAAAGTATTACAGAAGAAAGAAAACAAAAACAAAAGAAAACAGAAGTCTCGAGACGGAAAAGCGAAACAAGTCAATATTAAATAATTTTAACAAAAAAAAAAAGTAAAGAAAAGAAACAAATATTTATATATATTTATGTATAATTAAAATAAGCGAATGAAATGAAGAAGGGAATGATTTGAATACGAGCACAAAAAAAAAGATGGCGCTGTAACAAGAGCGCGCAGTAACAAAAGCGTCAAATGTGTGCAGCCTTTTGTTATGCGCGCTTTTGTCGGATCACCAGAAAACACACACATAAACGAGTGTGAGCGAAAGTAAAAATTAAAAAAAAAAACATTAAATTATCTGTGATTGTTGATTGATTCAATCTGAGGGAATATTTTGTGGAACAAAGCAAATATTTAAAAAAGTTTTGCTTGATTTATTATTTTTTTTCTTTTCGTGTTTTCTCGAGATAGACTTTAGAAGGGATTTGTAAAGAAGTAAAGAATCGTCCAAAAAAAAAAAATTAAAAAAAAAAAAAAAAAAAAAAAAAAAAAAAAAACACGTAGTGAATCTTAGCCGAAGCGATGGTAATTATTAATCAAATTCGCTGATCCTAGTTAATTGTTCGGATTAGTTGGCTTTGTACACGTAAAAGAAGAAGAAGAAAAAGACGACGAGAAACTTCTAATTTGTATCGCGTTTCGTTTCATTATTATTATTATTATTATTATCATTATAAAATTTTGTTTCTTTTGTTTTTTTTTTTTTTAATTGAAATCACACAGAGTGGACTTAGGGAGGAATTCGAGCCTCCTTTAGAGAGATTATTATGAATTGTGTAAAAAAATAATTAATTAATTATTAATTAATAAAATAATATTTATGTATTTAGTAGAATTTACAACGACTTTTTAAAGAGATCATTATATATATATAAAAAAAAAACAATGTACATATTGTACTGCAATCGCTTTAGAGATCGCTTCTAAATTGAACTGTAAATGAGTTGATTCATTTTGTTGATCAATCAACCTCGCGTGATTCCAGCAAAACAAAAGAAAACTGAAGAAGGAAACAAAAAACAAGAAATATTTAACACTTGATCTAGACGTCTGGGTGTTTGTTGAAACAAAATTGAAAGAAACAACTAAGAGAGAATAAATGAAGAAAAAAATAAATAATTGTGCCTCATTGATACAAGACCTGATAGTTTAATTATATTATTGATAATCGATGCGATTGTGAAGACGTTCTTGATGAAGCTTCTTTGTTGAGCTTACACCAATTAATTGTGAAAAACCACAATTTTTCTCTCTTTCTCTCTCTATATCTCTTTTCACCAAGAAATGGTTATTTTTTTTGTTTTATTTCCGTTCTGATAGGCTATCAAAATATAAACTAAAAAAAAATTTGTACATAAATAAATTTGTAGTAATTGTAATTTTTACAGCCCGACAATATATTTGAAACTGTTGTAATAAAATGTGTTTGATGTTGATGATGAAGAATGGATGAATGAGAAGAACAAGACACGTAAATTGTAAATTGGAAAAATGAAGAGAAATATTGTGTGAAATAAATAAACAGAACAAAGATAACAATAGAAGCAGCAGCAACAACAAACAACAAAGAAAAAAAACTTGTTACTATTATGAAAAAAAAATGTAATTAAATAAAAAGTCACGAAAAAAAAATCGATTGTCGTTTTATTAACTCCTTCTTTGTTTATGCGTGGATGTACCTCAAGGAATTGTACTTTGTCCTATAAATTTCGAAAATTTACAAAACAAACTTTTTTTTTTTTTTCAAACGCCAACATTTTCAGGAAAGTTTCTCAAAAAAATGAATTCATTTGGGAATATTCGTAATAATATTCGTAACTAATATTTGTAATTAGAAAATCTACTAGTAGTAAAAAATCTACTTAAAAATAACTATGTAATCGTGAATTTTAAATCAAGTCGCTGTGTTTATGGGAAATGACGAATCGCAGTTGCTTTGAACGTTCATACAATCCTCATTGGGTCACAAAAAGAGTGATTTTCGAACGCTAGATGAGAAAGCAATAAAAATGTAGTTGCAGCTGCAAAAACGCTTCAAAAAGGGATCGGCTTTTTACGTTCTTAACAATTCTATTGGTGGCTCATAACTAAACATGTTTTTTTGTTAACCCATACAATTTTCTTTTATATAAATCTAAACCAATCGACATACGGGTACGAAAATTTGGGCGTTTTGTTTCAAATTACTTTATATATTAAAACATGATGTGAATTTTACAAGTAACTTGCCAAGTAACAAGCACACTCGATAATAGAGTAATGAAATTTAAGCAATTGTTTTATAAGAAAACTTTGTTCAACTTCGTCACAACTGCGCATGTTTAAACAATTGTTATGTGGACATTAAAACAATGTGTTTCGCACACTCGATAAGTTAGTAATGAAATTTAAGCAATTGTTTTATAAGTTGACTTATTTAGGCAAGAAAAATTTGTTCAACTTTGTCACAGCTGCGCATGTTTAAACAATTGTTATGTGGACACTAGAACAATGCGTTTCGCACACTCGATAAGTGAGTAATGTAATTTAAGCAATTGTTTTAAAAATTGCTTTATTTGGGCAAGAAAACTTTGTTCATCTTCGTCACAACTGCGCATGTTTAA